>NC_134483.1:79872966-79880466 GCF_040206685.1 Ascaphus truei
AAACACTCATCCGAATTTGATGTTTAGTTCATGGAGAATGAAGTTTGTAAGAATTGTTTATGTATCTGCCTGATTATATTATAGTTTCTTAAAATCTATCCACTTTGTACTAGCTGGGAGACAGGAGGTCCCCTGAGCGCTGCCACCTTAATTTCAGCTTTGGGAACGCCCTGCTTTCCGAGATCTTCTCTCTGTAGGTCATGCCAATAGCTGCTTTTGGCTAGACGAGGAACATTTCGGATTGGCCCTCATCATGGGGGCCAATAAGTAGCTGCAATGTAATCTTTTGCGGCTTCCTATTGGCCCGAATGATGCATGAAATACTTACTGTCACCCCCTACGGAGGTAAGTCTCTCGGAACCTAAACAAAACAGTGTTCGTGGTGCAAAGTGATAAAACAGTTAATATGTGCAAATGATCCCAGTGTTGATTAGCACTGAAAAACACATAATACTGTAACTCCAAGTAGAAGATTCTCCAGGTCAGCAGACTCTTTGTAGACCCTCATATGAAGAAAAGAACACAAATGCAGAGAGTATAGTGCATTAACATTTACTTAAGATGACAGACAACACAGAGGGGAATGGTAACACACTCACACTTTCCCCGCTGGTAAGTAAACAAGAAGTGACTTTGGGCGCACTTCAACCCTTCTCCTTAGATGACAGCTCCCAATGCGACCGCTCCACTTCTCAGTCAGGAACAAACCGCGATTGCCTCCGCCAGCGTCTCTCACCCGCAGTGGGGGCACTCCGCCGCGTCACGGTCGTCTCAGCAGTCTCCTTCCAATCAGGGCTTCTCAGGAGATTGGGTACGGTTGTCTCTCGGGAAGCAGTGGGTCCCCGTAGCTAAAATTAACGAAGTTTATCTCCGAAGACCCCCTGCCACCCCCTGCCCCTGCTTACCACTCGGGGGGAAATTTAAGTCATGGAAAAATGTGTTCACTCCCAATTAAACGATTAACTATATCAAGACAAATTTCCTTAGCTAATCCCAATCTGGCTTTCTCCCAAAACACTCCATGGTAACTACCCTCCTAAAAGTTTGCCATGAGATCCAGTGTGGAACGGAACTGGGACAACTTACTGGTGCAATATTCCTAGATTTTGCAAAGGCTTTTGATACGGTTGATCATATTATCTTATTAAACAAACTCCGGTGCTCTGGAATAGGGAAACATGTTTTAAACTGGTTTCTTTCCTACTTATTAGGTAGATCCCAATATGTGTCTATTTCGGGTGCTAACTCCAACCCCTTGGATATCACCTGCGGTGTCCCACAAGGCTCTGTTCTGGGGGGGCCTACTCTTCTCAGTCTTCATTAATGATCTTCCTACAGCTTGTAAGGGAGCTTCAATACACATGTATGTGGATAACACAATCTTATATGCGCACAGCCCTTGCCTCTCTGACTTTGGACACATACTTCAATCTGACTTTTTGAGACTTGAAAATTGGATTTCCCAAAACAAACTTTTTAAACACGTACAATGTTATTTGGGACTAATGCTAAATGTCTAAAACTGCCAATGAATGAGCTTCAGATCAGAACCAACTCTAATACCATCCTAGCCTCTGTTACTAGTTTCAAATATTTGGACATATGGTTGACTCCCATTTAACATTTGGGTTGCACATTGATTCCCTGACAACGAAAACCTATGCCGAACCAGGTGTACTTTATAGGTGTACTTTCTCCCTTAGTCTTCTGGTCAGAAAGCGCATTGCACAGCAAATGCTAATGACAATTACAGACTATGGGGACATAGTATATGGCACCCCACCCTAAACTCACCTTGGCAAACTGTTACCCTCTACAATTCAATATGCCACTTTGTCCTTCAATGCAACTACAACACACCTCCCTGCGAAATGCTCAAAGAACTAGATTGGTCATCACTTGAGTCTAAGCGCAAAGTTCTCCTTTCCTGTCTTGCCTACAAATACTTTCTGGGCAAGCTACCCGCCTATCTGAATAAGCTCCTCACCCCTACCACATGCATCACGTATCATCTGAGATCTGACTCAAAAAGACTGTTCATGGTCCCAAGTTTCAACAAAGATTCCGGCCGCTCCTCCTCTTACCGTGCACCCCAAAACTGGAACAATCTACTGGGGACTCTGTCACCCCCAGTCTTAAGTTCTTTCAAAACTAAAGCTGTCTGGCATTTTAATCTGGTCTGTAACTGTTACATATGCCTATAACATATATTATCTTTAAGAGAAAAAAGGGGGAAGGACCCCCAAGCTGATGCTACCAATACTGCGGTGTCCACATTTGAAATAAATAAATATAATATCAAAAACCGGTGTGCATAAGTAATAAACTGGTGGTCCGTGCGCTTTAGCCAAGTGTGTGTGTGAAGCTGGTACAACCACCACCTCACCTGGACTCCGTCGGGGTAGCCCTCAAGCCGGCTCGCTAGTTCTTACCCCCAAATGAACGGGATCCAGAAGGAGCTGCCCCTCCTTCTTCTAACTGCGGGGATGGCGCCCCGGGATGCGATGCCAGCTGGTGATGGCAGAGACCTGTGTAGACAGAGCCTCCTGCTCCTTCACCGGGTGCCTGCGAATCCTCCCGCGTTGTTGCTGTTAGGTTCCCTACAGGGGGTGGCGGCTGATGGGAGACCGGCAGACGATCCACACCTCCGCAATGGTCGTCTCCGTCAGATGTCTTCCTCTCGCGGTGTCCACGTGTGTGAATGGAGCCCCGTCCTCACACTGGCTACGCCGGGTCTACTAAGCAGCTGTGGAGGACATCCTCACGATGGAACTGGTGCTGTGAGTGTGCATGAACCGGATAGGCGTGCTTCAATACCGATGAAGTGATGACAGGTAAAAGGGATGAAAAGTAGAGCACTGCAAAGGGCAAAGGGCTGGAGGCAAAAAAATAACTATTTATTGGGCATATAAGCCAAATGGACAAACACACATACTAAAAAAAACTCTGACGCGTTTCCCGCCATGGAGGCGCTTTATCACGGCGGGAAACGCGTCAGAGTTTTTTTAGTATGTGTGTTTGTCTATTTGGTTTATATGCCCAATAAATAGTTATTTTTTTGCCTCCAGCCCTTTGCCTTTTGCAGTGCTCTACTTTCCATTTCCTTATATTATCTTTAACTTTGCATGCAATGTCTTGTATGTAATTTATAACCCTGTTCACTTAATGTAACTATGTACTTGTAACCATGTATTTGTCATCATAGCTCTATGCCCAGGGCATACTTGAAAATGAGAGGTATCTCTCAATGTATTACTTTCTGGTAAAACATTTTATAAATAAATAAAACACATTAACCCTTGCATATGGATTATGTGGTAAATTGGTGCATCACAGAATAAGCTCACATTAAGCATAAATCCAATCTTCTTAGACTGAATCCAGCATCCAGAAACAACTGTATTATAGCAGAAATGAACACCACAGGGCGAAATGTGGACCTAGTGGTGCCCACACAGCTACCACAGAATACAGTCCCTAGTGAAACATCATTAACCCATGGGGTGTAATAATAAGTAATCCAGCACAAGAGAGGTAATAGCAGAAGGGCTGTTGCCCTTTACCTGACTGTGTGTTCCAGATGAGTTGAATTCCTCAGCGTGCAATCCTCAGAGGTAACGATCAAGGCATGTAGAAGGGAGAAGGAGCACAGCTATCCGCATCACAGGTGCAAAAAATGAATAAGGGCAACTCCAATTGCGATAAAAATAAGTGTTGCTTTATTTAATCAGCTTGGCAATGGGGTAGGACAACGCACCAACGCGTTTCTTCCCGCAGGACTTTCTCAAGGTGTCAACCCTTGCATATGCACTCATGTTGGGCTGCTTTCATGCAGGTCATGGCCTAATTAAATCTTTGAGGATTGGGATGGACTCATTTACAGCCTCTTAGAAAACAAAGATAAGGCTAGATCCCCGCTGCCTGCTACAGCGCCTGCTATGGCGTGCGCTGCAGGGACAAGAGCTGCCCCTCAATGGGGCTGGGCCCGCTACCCACCTTGCTCGCTGCGTTGCATCACCAGATTTCTCTGAAGACAGGAAATCTGAGTTCACAACTTGCGACGGAGCGCTGGCTGCGCCCCCGGCAGTTCAGCCATTGAGGGCGAACCTGCCGGGAGACATCAGGGCCGCGCCCCCCGTCATGTCCACCCCGTCTTTCCCCCTGCAGCTCACCGCTGACTGTGGATCTCGGCTGCATGCGCCGACACCGGGGCCTCAGCCTAAGTTGGGAAGAGGTACTCAGCAGGTATAAGGATGTCACCCTTTTTCCACCTATTGGTTTAGTAGGTACCCCTGCCACTACCAAGTTTTCTTTTGTGCAGCCAACTTTACGGTGTGACTTACGAAACCTATGAATTCTATGGTGCATAGTATTAAAATCCCCATGAGGTCTATATATCAAGAAAGTGGTCTTCACATTTGTGTATATGTATAATTTGGAGCATGCTGCTCTTGTAACCTGCGCTAAAAAAACAAAACTTGCACCAGCTTTAAGGAGATTTCCTAATACATTTCCCAACGCATAGACCTGCTGTATATAACTCCGTCAACGCCTCCCACTTGTTTCTTTTCTTATATTGCGCTGACTGTGTATGTAGTGATGTACATAGAATTTGTCAGGCAAAATGAGTCCCTGTCCCGTAGTACTTATAATGTTGCAAGAAAATTAAGTGACTTGCCCAAGGTCAGTTGACCCTCAAAGTCTGTGTCATTGTTTTCAGAGTCAGTGCCTTTACTTACTTGAGCCACTCCTTCATGTGCTCTAGAAATCCCTCATCTCATCATGGACATACCCCAAAATGTCGCAGCTAAGATTAGTACGTAGACGCTGCCTGGTGCAGGTAAGACACTGCGCTTATTTTTGTGCTTTGATACATAGAGCCCCATGTTTTTAGTGTTTATGGTAGCAAACAGATATAGCCCATATGGGCTTAAAAGCTTCAGATCTGTATATTTACAAGTGCCCCTTGATTAAATCAAGGTGGATGTAAGTTTTGCAGCCCGAAGTGTAATTTATGAACCCTTGGCATGCAGTAAGCATCAAACTTTTATACTACAATGACCTTACTAAAGTTAAAGCAGAGTGGATCCATCTGTCTTTTGGAACCAGAGCTTCTGGGCTACACCAGTCACATTGGGAATCATCTGATTCTCAAGCGTAACAGTTTCCCTCCTCTCCATTTCTAGGGGTTCATCTTAATGGTGTCTCTCAGGGGGCACCAAAAACACGCTAGCCAGTGCTCTACATCGTTTCTATGCCCAACCTTTAACTTGTCTCCCAAAGGGCTGTGTCTGCCTCTCTATTGTTTACCTTTGTGAGTTGTGGCCCTATATTATGCTACTGTGCTATAGGAAAAGCACAAACTGCACATTCATCCTATCAGGAGGGAAAACAACCCACTGGTCCGCAGGCTTTTGCTGTGAGGTAGCTGCCCTCTCACGTGTAGGTACAGTAAGAAAGCCCACGGATCATCCTCCGCCTTCATCTTTACCAGGAGACTTGAGGGTTTTTTATTTTGATCTAGATGCATCAGTTCTGTAGTCTCTCTCTAGTAGCAGGTGCACATCCTACTTCTAATTCACATGTTAGAGCATGGTGCAGAGAGGCACAGAAAGCAACTTTTATTATTTTTGTTGATGACTTAAAGAAGTTTAATTTGACAAAGAGAGACAACAGCAATGTAACTTCACAGCCCTTCAGTTGGATAGAGACTGCCTGAGCCCTGGTTTATGTAGGGCTCCAGAACCTGCCCTTATTTAGGTAAGTTAGTATACCCAGCTCTCCAGAATTAGCCTGCAGACCCAGGTATGATAGTCCCCCTATCAATATGTAGTGAAACTGTGTCCTGCGCTGGTGAAGACTTATCACATTTATTTGAATAGAGTTGAATTCTTCTCTAGCACTTCACTGCAAATTGAATAGGAGCCTGTGGCAGTGAAACTGTTAGTGAGTTGGTGCTGGGATGCTAGCATAGTACACTGGGGTACACCACAGCAAGAGCAGCGCCTCTGCCTGATAAAAAGCTGATGACAAGAACACTGGTGCTCAAACCTGGAGAGAGAATGCATAGAGAATCTTTGCTGGACTGATTCTAGGTCTAGAGAGACCTGAAAGTCACTAATGTGAGTAAGGCTCAGAGTATTTAGGTGGCAGCAGCGGCGACATGCCAGGTTCCACCAGCTCCATTATTTTGTTAATAGTTTTTGAGTTCTATGAATGTCTGTGCTGCAAAAAAGGCTGTTATGAAGATGGTTGATTTTTAAGCCCTCGCCTGTGTGGTGTTGCATCTACAACATTGCTATGAAACCACCTGTTACAGCTTCCCTTTTGGCTCCTTTTTTTTTTTTCCCCCAATTATAATTTGTTTCATTTCAAACCATGCAAAAGGCGTTATTGTGATGCCAGAGAAGATCAATGAGGCTTTCTAAAAGTGTCTAATCAGGGTTTTGTTTTTTTTTTTCTTCTATTATACGTTTTATTCTCTTTCCACAGTGACGCCAACTTCCGGTTGCCTGGAGGTACTTCTCACTTTTCTAGGTTAAAAATACATTTGGTTTCCGTTGCATTTCCAGGCTTACTGTGTTGTTTTACTTCAGTGATTGCTGAAATGACATTTCCTGCCAATTGGCAGAACAGAAGCACTTTGAATAGTAGCTATTGTTCTCTTCTTGTTAAAGCCCCTTGGCTAATGGCTCAGCCAGAGTGCCAGCTGAGCGAAAGTGACAAAGTTGTTATCAGTTAAGAGTGGCAGGGGAGAGTCAATGAAATACGAGAGACTGAAAATTCCTATACAGGAAATTGTGCTGCTCTAACACTTCAAAGTTGTTGATGAAATTATCACATTGAAAATATTATTATTACTGTCATTTACTTACATGTTGAGTTTCAAATGTTTTGTTGCATATCAATATATTAATTGTTAAAGCAGCACTCCCAGGTCTGAAGGGGGTGCTGGTAGCAGCTTCGGCTGGGCTAGTTTGGGCTAACATAATGGCGGCTTAAATGTCCTGCTTCCTGTGAGCTACTAAGAAGCTGTGACATCATCCCTTGTGGCCTACGTGATGCGGGTCATTTAAAAATGTTGGCTAATTGCAACCACAATGCTCGTTCTTCATTGTAATACAGTTATGAGTATGCATTATGGGAGGGGAGGCCAACTCCAGTCCTCAAGGGCCACCAACAGATCAGGTTTTCTGGATATCCCTGCTTCAGCACAGGTGGCTCAGTTATTCAACAGTCACTGATTGAGTCAACTTTGCTGTAGCAGGGATATCCTGAAAACCTGACCGGTTTGTCGCCCTTGACGACTGGAGTTGGCCACCCCTGCATTATGGTAATGAACAACATTACAATTGAGTTAATCTAGCTGGAATTAAGCATCTGACAGGAGGGGGCAGGGAGAAGCTACTGCACATGGCTGCAGTGTCACCTTCGGTATGTGCATCAGGTATTTATGCATCATAATCTGCAACCCTTGTTGACCCCTTGTCCCACCCATTA
>NC_134483.1:79885466-80127966 GCF_040206685.1 Ascaphus truei
TGAGAGCGAGATTACATTGCGGCCATTCAAGTTTGAGAGGCGATCTCTGGGACTTCTACAGACTGATTTCTGACGGCAAATTACACCTCTGGCCTCTTGTGAGCAGCTACTACTTCCATGCAGCCCTGAGGGAGCTTCCATTTGCTGACGTCTGCTGTTTAGAGACCGGATTGTGGCGATTTATTCACAAATTGCTTGATTTGATTTTTACTCTTGTGAGTGCATTTCTTCCCCCCCTCCCTTCCCTTAAATGTACTATTTTACGCTATGGGGCGTGCGCTCTCTCTCCTCTCTCTCTTCTCTCTCTCTCATATATATATATATATATATATATATATATATATATATATATATATATATATATATATAATCAAAGGCTCCTTACCAGGCAGACCAGAGAATCCAGGGAATCCAAAGCAGGCACAGCAAGGAAGAGACAGCACACTTGTTAGCAAAAAGAATTGTATTAGTGAAGCAGGCACAAAACACCAACGTTTCGGTCCTAAAAACAGGACCTTTATCAAGGGAGTGCTAGCACTCCCTTGATAAAGGTCCTGTTTTTAGGACCGAAACGTTGGTGTTTTGTGCCTGCTTCACTAATACAATTCTTTTTGCTAACAAGTGTGCTGTCTCTTCCTTGCTGTGCCTGCTTTGGATTCCCTGGATTCTCTGGTCTGCCTGGTAAGGAGCCTTTGATTGTATTCATTCATATGGGACTAAGCACCTGTCCTCATCTGTATTTGTGTGCCATCTGCTCTGTTACATATATATATATATATATATATATATATATATATATATATATATATATATATATAAATATTGTGGAATTTCGTAGATTTGCACTCACTGCTGTAGAAAGAGATCATTATAATGCAAACTAATGTGTATTACTCTGTACTGTTTTTTTCACTGGTCCCTAAAACAGTATTGCATTTTTTTTTTTTTTTTTAGTGTTTATTGATTAAGGTGCACAGCCAGTAAATGGTGAAAGGCGGGGTTGCAGACCTGCCTAAGACATGCAGATGAGCATACAGTTATATTTCCATTTGCTATATGCTTTGCTGTGGAGGGGTTTTGTCACTTTTTTTACTCACCATAACTTAACTAAGTATGATAAAACCCATCCTCATTGCTTCAGCTTTGAATAGCCAGTGTAACCAACCCCACACTGATGAGACCCATTAAGGTCGAAACAGCTGTCTGTGGGTGGGTTTACTGGCTATGCATCTTAACCCTGGCTGTGCTTAAAGCTGTGACCATGCAGCAAGCTTAAGCCTATAGGGAACCATGTTTAAAATGGTTTTGAATCAAAAAGTGGCACTGTGTGCTCATTTGCATGTAATTTCCCAGAATCCCTTGCTGCAGTTGAAGTGCTGGGTGATAATGGTGAAAGGCAGGGTTGCAGACCTGCCTAACACAGATGAGCATACAGTTATATTTCCATTTGCTATATGCTTTGCTGTGGAGGGTTTTTGTAACTTTTTTTACTCACCATAACTTAACTAAGTACACACACACACACACACACACACACACACACACACACACACACACACACACACACACACACACACACACACACACACACACACACACACACTATAATTTATTATACACATTTGTGGAATTACGTAGATTTGCACTCACTGCTGTACAGATAAAAAACAGATTATTATAATGCAAACTAATGTTTACTACTCTGTACTGTTTTTCTCACTGGTCCCTAAAACAATATTGTTTTCTTTATTTTTTATATATATATATATATATATATATATATATATATATATATATATATATAGTGTTTATTGATTTGATAAATTTTTTTCAATCACAGACAAAGTACAGAAAATAGAGGGTGGGATAGAGAACTAAAAAGGCAAGGAGATGGAAAATAGGGAGATTGTACAGTAACGGTCATATCATTAACATCATGTCTCAAACATACAACATTACATCAGTCAAATATATGTTTCTAGTGCTTTTAACAATCACCTTTTCTTAAATTATCTATGGAATCGGGTTCAGGAATAAAGTGTTAACCCAGGGGAACAAATATCACAATTTTTAATAGGTTCAATTGAGGATCCCAGAAATGTTCTTCATTATTATATCTTCATTCCTTGTCTGGGTAATGTATCCCACCGGGGGAGAATCTTCCTGTTTCCAGTGTCTTGCTATTGAACATTTAGACGCTGTCAGAATATGAGATATTCTAATTTGGGTAACTGGGACACTCCTTTATTAAGGAGAAGAATACAGGGATCCTGGGGGACTTCTACTTTAGGAATATCATGAATAATAGTGAATATCTGAGACCAAGTTTGGAAAATTACTGGGCAGTCCCACCAGATGTGTGTCATGGTGCCTGAACGTCAACAGTTCCTCCAGCAATCACTTAATACCGCAGGAATCTGTTAGGTAACCTGATTGGAACCACCTGAATAGTATCTTATAGCCATTTTCTTTAGAACATTAGATCAGATGTACTATTGTAAGGAATCGGGGAACATGTCCTTTGCGACGTGTTCCCTCCTTACCTGTAAGCTCTTAGACCAGACCTCTGCTTTGGCACCAGTGAGCGCACGGAGCTTAGCTACACCCCCTTGGACGCGCCGCGCTTCTCTCGCGCGCACACGTGACGACGTGCACCGTTCCCCAGCTGCGTGGCAAGTTCTCGTTTAACCCACTTGTCTCAGCCAATCCTTGTCTCTGCGGAGGCCGCGCCTCCGCTCCGCCTCCTTTGCTACTGGTTCCTGTGTGCTACATAAAACCTGCAGTTCCTCTCATACCTTGCTGAGCATAACTTGTTGTTGCCTTGAACTCCTACATCTGTTGTGCTTTGCTCCTTGTCCTGTGTTTATCTTGCAGTTTAATCCTTTGTGTATTGACCCCGGCTTATCCTCGACTCTGCGGACCTCTCCAACCCCAGACCACGGCTATACGGACTTCCACGATTCTGACCTCTCCAACCCCAGACCACGGCTAACGGACTTCCACGATTCTGACCTCTCCAACCCCAGACCACGGCTAACGGACTTTGACTATTCTGAACTCTCCCTTCCTAGACCTTGGCAAGTATCGATTAACCCACTCTCTCCAACACAGACTTAGCTACGTGTGACAATCCGCCTGCCAGGCACGCTTCCGCTGCTGTGGGTGCATGGTTTGCTACTTCTCCACCTCAGTACTGGGGTCCTGTCTTGCTCATGGGCAGCGCAAGCGTTACAACTATATTGTGCAATTTTCAAATGTCCTGAAAAATGCAGGGAACCCAAGGGGTTATAGGAATCCTGGTTGAAAAACACTGACCTACACATTTTTTTATTTTCTTTGTAGCCCACTCTGGGTGCCAGTTTTTGAATGTCCGAAATTAGAGCTTTTGGTGTGTTAATAAAATACCATCTGACTCAAAATGTAAGAAATTTGACAATCTGGTGTCTTCCTCGGGCCTCAGATCTGCTAGTGCAATGAGAGAGAAACTGAACAATTTTAAGAATTGCGAACACTGCATCCCATGGTAACTGTAGTATTGTCCCCGTACAACTTGCCCTAACTTATGGCTCCATGGAATCATTTCTAAAACTGAAACTGCTCACACGTGCAATTGGAGCCATGAAGGTGCAGGGTATTTTGTGTAGTTGATGCCATGAGAATATTTATGTCTGTTCTGTTCTAGTATTTTCTTTTTATTAATCATATAATGTGTTCCACGTTTGTGTTTAATGTCTGCAGCAGGCTGCATCAGTGTAAATTTTTGTTAACCATCTGCTTCATAGTGATGTGTAAACCCAAGTTCTAGTCTAATATAAACCGCTTTGAAATCTTTAAGTGCCATTTTTAGGAGTATTTGAAATAGTTTCTTAAAATGTACTACGTACATGGTGAGTTGAGACTTTGCAGTGGTTTGATTTCCTCTGCTGCTTCCCTTTTGTGTGATGTCTGTGTGTTCAGCAAGAGCTTGTACAGTCAGAGTCCTTTCTCTCCCCCTCCCCTTATCTTTAGTTCAAGGGTGGGATAAAGGTAAAGAAAACACTGGATTGATAAACATTTCCCCATTCAGAGGCCCTGAACAAATTTAATTTATAATTAATATCCTCCCAAAAATGAAAGCGGTAATCTTAGCTTATGAGCATGGTTAGATTTATTTAGGGAAGCCAATTAGACCGGTAAATTCATTACAAAAGGTGTCCTGGCCGCTACATGGGATTGCACCTTGCGCCATGCACATTTTGCTTGTTTTCTAGGGGATGTCACGCTGAACACGAAGGAAAGCAGAAGTGAAAAGCTCTCCGCTTCTGTTCTTCTCATCACGAGGCTGGCCGTGCGCATGTGATCGCTAAAGTGATCATATGGTCGCATATCCAGGAGTCCAGTGGAACTCTGTCACCGGACTTCTGGCACAGTAAGGGTTAGACCAAGGGTGGCCAACCCCCATCCTCAAGGGCCACCAACAGGTCAGGTTTTCAGGATATCTCTGCTTCAGCACAGGTGCGGCAGTCCCCGATTGAGCCACCCTGCTGTTTTTAGGGTTATCCTGAAATCCTGACCTGTTGATGGCTCTTTAGGACTGGAGTTGGTCACTCCTGGGTTAGTCGAAACACTGGCTTGTAACGGTTAACATTAAGGACGCATTGTGGCATTGAAATGTACGGCACATACCTGTTTCTAGTAAACACGGATACCTCCGCTGGTTTTCAATTAGCTACTGATTTAAATATGAACTGGTAGACCTAACACAAAAAAAGGGGGGGGGGGGGAAGTGCTTACATTACATATTTTACACACGTCCATGTGGTCTTGTGTTTCTTGAACTTTTTATTACCAATCACTTGCTTCGTTCCTTATGTTTTATTGTTAAAGCTATACTTAGGAAACAATTTGTGTTTCTTAACGTTTCCTAATCCTTGCATTAATCATCAGACATTTAAAAAGATAATTCCAGACTTATTTCTTTCCTCTCCTTAAGTACCAACATGGGAAGATTTATAGGTCTTACTCGCTTCAGATATGTGAAAGGGTCTCACTTGGTTACTAAAGGGTACAATTACACTACACAAACCCACATTATTTTGCAATAAACTTTGTTTGGAAAATGTACATAAAAGTTCCCGTGGCTGAAAACTACACAACCAATAAAAGTGTAATTGATTCTATTTTTCTGAAATATTGGAATTGAAACTTTATTTTATAGAAAGCCATGGAATATGTTCAGTTTTGTCAGTGTTATGATCTTTATTCTGACATACTGTAATTGCTTGAAGTACACCCTCTTTTAATTCTATGGTTTTACATATCAGGACATAATAACAATCATATGTTCCTTAGCAGGTCTTAAAATTAGTTAAATACAACCTCAGATGAACAACAACACATGACATATTACACCGTGCCGTGATTTATTTAACAAAAATAAAGCCAAAATTGAGAAGCCATGTGTGAAAAACTAAGTATACCTTATGATTCAATAGCTTGTAGAACCACCTTTAGCAGCAATAACTTGAAGTAATCGTTTTCTGTATGACTTTATCAGTCTCTCACATCCTTGTGGAGGAATGTGGGCCCACTCTTCTTTACAACGTTGCTTCAGTTCTTTGAAGTTTGTGGGCATATGTTTATGCACAGCTCTCTTAAGTTCCAGCCACAGCATTTCAATCGGGTTGAGGTCTGGACTTTGACTGGGCCATTGCAATACCTTGATTCTTTTCTTTTTCAACCATTCTGTTGTAGATTTGCTGGTGTGCTTGGGATCATTGTCCTGTTGCATGACCCAATTTCGGGCCAAGCTTTAGCTGTCGGACAGATGGCCTCACATTTAACTCTAGAATACTTTGGTATACAGAGGAGTTCATGGTCGACTCAATGACTGCAAGGTTCCCAGCTCCTGTGGTTGCAAAACAAGCCCAGATCATCACCCCTCCACCACTGTGCTTGACAGTTGGTATGAGGTGTTTGTGCTGATATGCTGTGTTTGGTTTTCGCTAAACGTGGCGCTGTGCATTATGGCCAATCTCCACTTTGGTCTCGTCTGTCCAAAGGACATTGTTCCAGAAGTCTTGAGGTTTGTTTAGATGCAACTTTGCAAACCTAAGCTGTGCTGCCATGTTCTTTTTAGAGAGAAGAGGCTTTCTCCTGGCAACCCTTCCAAACAACCCATACTTGTTCAGTCTTTTTCTAATTGTACTGTCATGAACTTTAACATTTAACATGCTAACGGAGGCCTGTAGAGTCTGAGATGTAACGCTTGTTTTTTTATGCAATTTCTCTGAGCATTGCACGGTCTGACCTTGGGGTGAATTTGCTGGGCCGTCCACTCCTGGGAAAATTGGCAACTGTCTTGCATGTTTTCCACTTTTGAATAATCTTTCTCACTGTAGAATGATGGACTTTAAATTGTTTGGAAATTGCCTTATAACCCTTCCCAGATTAATGGGCAGCAACTATTTCTTCTCTAAGATCATTGCTGATGTCTTTCCTACTTGGCATTGTGTTAACACACACCTGAATGCTCCAGACTAGCAAACTGCTAAAACTTTGGCTTATATAGAGGTGGTCACACTTGCTGGTGATCAATTAATCAAGGTCATTTGATTAGCAGCACCTGTCTGCTACTTAGCATCTTAATTCCAATGGAAGCAGTAAGGGTGTACTTAGTTTTTCACACACAGCTTCTCCATTCTGGCTTTATTTTTGTTAAATAAATCATGACACGGTGTAATATGTCATGTGTTGTTGTTCATCTGAGGTTGTATTTACCTCATTTTAAGACCTGCTAAGGAACAGATGATTGTTATGTCCTGATATGTAAAACCATAGAATTCAAAGAGGGTGTACTTTCTTTTTCACACAACTGTATATCACTAGGAATATTTAGAATAATTATCCACCATATGGACAATAATATATACTTGCAAAGCAAAAATATGTATTAAAAAAATCTAAACAACGAATCCCACTTTTGTGCTATAAATAGCTCAATCCTACTTTTTGAAAAACAAATGTGAGTAACCATGATGGTATCAATGTGCTCTTTCAAATGATCAAATACTGTGTAACACTAATTATATACAACAACAAAATTATATAATTTATGCTCTGCAAATAATAACCCTATATATGAAATATAAAATATTTATACCAATAGTGTGCTTTTGTTTGAGTAGTGATATAAAATGGGAAACCGTACAATGGTAGTGTGCCAGTGAAAAAAAAATAGTGTTCAGATGTATATAAATATATGCAAACATATTTGCACAGCCACTTGTACACCATTCCCAAGACGCAAAGGTGCAGGGTTTGGCGTACTTGCATTGTTAATCGGGTGTCATGACTGAGGCAGCAGACATTCATATTGCATGAACAGAATATTTTAGCAGAAATTGTGTTGCTCCGAGGGAACAATTCCTCAGTCAATGTTTCTTTAACTTGTAGACTGATGGTATAATGACTTTTAAGGCAGACAAGTTAATTTTACAAGTGATTATGTTCTGCTTTTCTGGGATGCAGGTCATATCAATGTTTTAACAAACCGCAACCCTAATTACATGCCAAAGTAGAAAAATATTGTCGTTTTTGTGGTTTGTGGTTCATGGTCAAGAAGATCTTGGTACCTAGTCAGAGTGCGAATGTCAGTGAGCATCTTTTGTGGATTGTAGAAATGGTCAAATTCACTAACTGTATCCACTTGCAGTATAATTATGTATTGCCTTCCGGCTATTGAAAGGAATCTTAACTCAAGATTGTTTCTCTAACGTAATGGATTTGTCCAGCACATACAGATGTAGCAAGATTTGCTGTTCTCGGTGGCTGCGATTTTCACTCTCCCGGTATGGCTGCACTGCAGCTACAGTTGTCGTGGCCCAGAGAACAGTAATTTGCCCAGGTGGATTTTCTGCTGGGTTCCATCCTTCCGAATAGCTATTTTTGGCCTTCCGTCTATATTCTTTAGAGATATAAAAATAAAGTTCTGAAGAATTCTCTGGGAGAGTGCTTTCAAAGGTACCCAATCTCACCTTGGTATTGGGAGAGAAGCTTTACATTCAGCTTGGTTAAAACCAATCCAGTCAATTCCAATGTGTTAACTTTAAAAGCAATATTCTTAATATATATAAAGTAGAATGCATGAGTTAAGAACTTTGTGTGATTTACAATACTGGTTCACCATGCGATTCATACCATACGCGCAGGGGTGTGCAAACTTTTTAGTCTTCGCTCACCTGCAGGCTCTTCTCCCTCCCCCTTCCCCCCCACCTGCTCGCTCCCTCCCCACCCCCCTTACCTCATCGGCTGAGTTTTCTGACGTCGCAATGACATGTAATCCCTCGTCTGCATTTGATGCTGCGTTGCCATGGCGACGCATCGCCAGAAGCCGCCAGAGACCAGGTAAGTGATTTATAGAGGCCTCGCGCTCCCCCGGCATTTAATTTAAATGCTTTGGGGAAGAACGTGGGGCCTCTGTAAGCACCGCTCCCTCCCCCAGAAAATCTCGCACACACCTGACATACGGTATGTCATTGTAGAACAAACTACGTTTCTACCTGTAAGAGACGTGCAGAGGTACGCAATGGAGACCGTTTTTAAGGTGAAATTAAAATAAGGCTTTATTGCCTGTTCCTTTAAATAGCACAGTAAACAGAAATATACTTAAACAACAAACACCTATCCCTGTGTAAGGGCTAACTTACTTCCCCAGTACTTTTCTGCAGGGCTAGAGGGATAATCCCATTACCATCCTATTCCCCAAAGTCTCAAGAGATACCTTAAAGCAGGTGACCCTTCATGTCAGTCTCTGGTAGATTCCTGGGTCCCCTGTGTCCAGGAATATAAGTCTCTGGGTGTCTTGATCTCAGCAGAGCCTTTCTGCTCAAAACCTCTTACCTCTTGTCGGCACCCTTGTGTACTGAGGAAAATCTTCTTCCTGTTTCTGGGAACAGGCTTTTTCTAACAGAGTCTTAACCAGCCAGGTGGAGTCTGACTAATTGCTGGTGTGCAATTAACCAGCACACTGCTGGATTAGATGCACGTTTCTTTAACAGGGATAAGTCCCTGTTACACTACCATGGAACAATTTAAAACAAAAATAGATTAATCTTTCTCTTTGGCCCAAGATAAACCAAACTCCTACTCTTGCACAAACTGGATTTTGTCAGAGCTCACAAACTATGTGAATATGTGTATATATGTATATAAATTACCCGGCTTCAGGAATCTAAGATGCCTAGTTGTATTAAAAAAAAGGTTTCAAATCAATGGCAAATGAAAGACTTCCTGTTATGGAGGCAGCCGAGTGAGTTGCTCTTACCTTGAGCTCCATGAGGGGATTCAACCACCGCTGACTTCTAAAGGTCAAAACCCTGAAAAGCAAACAAAGGGAAGAAAATTCCACAGTTCAGGAAACAGACATACTGTACATAGTTAGTGGAGAAATTCCTTAATACATCTGCAAAAAGCATGTCTCAGAGGGGGAGAGAGAAGTAAGCAAGCAAAATGGCTGACATGGTTTTGCAAGAAAAACAATCATGCTTCCTCAGCGTCTTATCAAGAGTTGATTAAGGCAGTAACATAAACGATGGAACCAATGTTCACCTCTCACAAGCAGCAATTAAAAGAGGCAATAATGAAAATGAAAGAGCAAGTATTTTCCTTGAGCAACAGATTATCTCAGGCTGAGGATAGATGTGGAAAAATATGTTACAACGCTTAAAAAAACAAATGAAAGAGCTCAGAAAAAAAAGACAAACTCCAATGCTAAATTGAGTGATCTAGAAAATAGATCCAGGCTGAATAACCACAGGCTGGTGGGAGTATCAGAAGATAGATAACATTTCAAATATCTGCTACTCTCTTCTAACGATTTACCCCTAAAGCTGGGCTTAGACCCCAAAGTACTCCCTCTTCCTATAGAAAGAGCCTACAGAGTAGGCCTGCCACGTGTTACAGGAGAAGAAAGGCCCGGATGGTCATTTTCAAACTATTAAACTTTCAAGAAAAGTTGATGTTGCAGAGAGCATGCAAGAATAAGCCACACATAGAATGGAAGGGACATAGATTCTCATTTTTCAAGACTTGGATCTCAAGACTGAAGTTTCAATTGCAAGGAAGAAATACTCTGTATGTAAACAGCTATAGTCTTGTTCATAGATGTCTTTTCTCCAAAGAAGCTGCGCAGATGTTGAAGCAAGTAAGAGACAGTAATAAGGGGAGACGGTAATAAGGGGAAAGAGTGCAGAAGCAGCCCTGGAACAAGGGCAGAGTCAAGCCGTGGAGCAAGACTGAGCGTCAGGACAGACTTTAAGTCCCTTTCAGACTATTCTCCCCAGCATATACAGTACTTAAAGTGATTTATGGAACGTTAAAATTTCATGGAAGAGCTGGGGGAGAAGAAAGGAGGCAGTGTAAGAAAAGATTTCAGGTAGAAGTTAAGATCATGGGGATGAAATTGTTAAAAATGTGGCAAAGGCGTTAATTATTTGGCTGCCTGCTTGAGAATATGATATGTAGTTTTACCATCCTAGTATGTTCTAGAGGCAGCAGCCTGCATCTACAGTCACATTTAAAGTTCTTCAGGTTTATAGATAACTAGCTGAGAGACCCGGCGTTGCCCGGGATGTAATGTTCCCGTTCCTCTCTCTCCTCCCCCCTCTCTCTGTTTGTCCCCCATTCACATCAATCCAGTCCCCCCCCTCCCTCCCTCCTTTACAGCTTCATGTAGCGTGTGTGCGTCAGTCACTGTGTGTTTGCTCGCGCGTCAGTGAGTCTGAGGCAGAAACACAAACACACACAGACTGACTGACGCACACACAGTCAGTGTGTGCCTCAGTCAGTGTGTGCGTGCGTCAGTCAGGCTTTGTGTGCGCGTCAGTCAGTGTGTGCGTGCGTGCGGCAGTCAGTCAGTGTGTGCGCGCGGGGCGTCAAAGGCAGGGGGGGGCGTCAAAGGGAGGGGGGGGGCGTCAAAGGGAGGGGGGGGGCGTCAAAGGGAGGGGGGGGCGTCAAAGGGAGGGGGGGGGGCGTCAAAGGGAGGGGGGGCGTCAAAGGGAGGGGGGGGGCGTCAAAGGGAGGGGGGGGGGCGTCAAAGGGAGGGGGGGGCGTCAAAGGGAGGGGGGGGCGTCAAAGGGAGGGGGGGGGGGCGTCAAAGGGAGGGGGGGGGGGGCGTCAAAGGGAGGGGGGGGGCGTCAAAGGCATGGATTCCTCCCCCTGCATGAGGGGGGACGCAGTGGACTGGAGGGGGGATGCAGTGGACAGGAGGGGGGGGCAGTGGACAGGAGGGGCAGTGGACAGGAGGGGGGGCAGTGGACAGGAGGGGGGGGCAGTGGACAGGAGGGGGGGGCAGTGGACAGGAGGGGGGGGCAGTGGACAGGAGGGGGGGGCAGTGGACAGGAGGGGGGGGCAGTGGATAGGAGGGGGGGGCAGTGGACAGGAGGGGGGGGCAGTGGACAGGAGGGGGGGGGCAGTGGACAGTGACACACACACACACACACACATACACACACACACACACACACACCTCAGTTGATGCGCCCTTTCTCAGTTCCGTTTGGCGCCGGAGGTGGGGAGCGACACCTACCTGTACTTCCGGGCGCCGCCACCGTCTGACTCGGCGCCGCGAGGGAGGAAGGGGGTCCGCCATCTTACGCGCCGCGTGGCAGCTGCGGGAAGCGAGGTGATTTGGAGCGGGGAGAGGTGATTTGGAGCGGGGAGAGGTGATTTGGAGCGGGGAGAGGTGATTTGGAGCGGTGAGGGGGGAGAGGTGATGCCGCTGGGGAGGGGGAAAGGTGATTTGGAGCGGGGAGGGGGAAGAGGTGATGCCGCTGGGGAGGGGGAAGAGGTGATGCCGCTGGGGAGGGGGAAGAGGTGATGCCGCTGGGGAGGGGGAAGAGGTGATTTGGAGCGGGGAGAGGTGATTTGGAGCGGGGAGAGGTGATTTGGAGCGGGGAGAGGTGATTTGGAGCGGGGAGAGGTGATTTGGAGCGGGGAGAGAGGTGATGCCGCTGGGGAGGGGAGAGAGGTGATTTGGAGCGGGGAGAGAGGTGATTTGGAGCGGGGAGAGAGGTGATTTGGAGCGGGGAGAGAGGTGATTTGGAGCGGGGAGAGAGGTGATTTGGAGCGGGGAGAGAGGTGTGTGTGTGTGTGTGTGTGTGTGTGTGTGTGTGTGTGTGTGTGTGTGTGTGTGTGTGTGTTTTATTTATTTTTTTGGACCTTTGGCCCGTCACTCCGCCTCAGGCCAATGAGAGGTGTGGGGGGCGGGCCAAGGGGGTGGTGTGAGTGTGTGAGGCCAATGAGAGGTGTGCGGGGGCGGGCGGGCGGGCCAAGGGACCAATGAGAGGGACACCGGACATCCAGACAGGCAGGCAAACATACAGTGCTTTCACTAATATAGTATAAGATGGGGTTAAATTTACAATGACCTGAACCAAGGTGTGAATTTTTATATTTACGAAGGTTAATAGTTTTGTCAGCGGTTAAGAGTTGTTCACACTGAATGGAGCAATTTCTAGATGGAAGGAGCACTTTCAGAAATGATCGTGAGCTCGGAAGGCAAGTATAGAAGTGTTATTTAATAAGGACATTTTATTGATAGATTATTAAAATAAATACAATAAAGTACTATTTTTGCCAAATTTAATTTACTTTCTGTTTATTTTATTTGTTAGGCAATTTGTTTTCATTTTTTTCCTGTGTTTTTCCAAAAGATTTGTTTTAAAAATCTGTGTATATTGTTAATGCTGTTGGTGACTGTGTGTGCAAGGTGTAAATTGAACCAACTCATATATGGGAAAAGGTACTCTTATATTAAAGGGAACCCTATGTAATAAAGTGGTGAGAAGGGTAAAGTCTCCCAGGTTAAAATCAAATTTCAAGGCAGTATTACGACCACCTTAAAATTAACATCCTGGAATGTAGGGGGTATCCACTCCCCTGTGAAAAGGAAGAAAATCTTAACTCATCTGAATAAACATAAAACTGCTACAGTACTGTATATCTTTATTTTTATTTTTTAAGAAGAAACTAATTTAACAAAATTGGGACATGAAAAATTAGGAATGAGATGGGTACAAGGCTGTAAATATTCATCATATAATAACAGCTAGAGGGGTGGCTGTATTCGTTTAAAAAACACCTCCAACTTGAGGCTATAAATGTATATTCTTATTCACAAAGGAGATTTATTATATGAAATGTAGTCTACAGTATGCCCCAAATTAATATTCCAAAGATTTCTTTTTAAAACTGTTGGAAAATATAAATACATTTACTGAAAGGTTATTAGTACTAGGAGGGGACTTCAATATTATTGATAATGCCACTTTAGATGTAAAAGATTAAAGGCCAAAAGGAAAAGGAAAACCAAATATGCTGTTGGGATATCTTGTATGAAAAAGTATTTGAACATGGTAGATGCTTGGAGAGCGCAGCACCCAGAAGAATTGGACTTTACATGCATGTTAAGGGCTCATCCCATAATGTCTAGAATATATTCAATTTTAACTGATGGGAGAATATTTTATAGAATCCGTGAATCTAAAATGTAAAAACAATCTTAAAAGACAAAACACCGATTTTTGAATAAAAATCTAACAAAAGAAAAAGGTAGCTTTATAAATTGGAGATTTCCCTCAAATCTAGTTTACTCTGAAAATTTTATATATTTTTTTTTAAATGAAACTTATGGAAATGTTTTGAAGAGGACAAGGGTCATAGGAAAAATCCTGGTATGTTTTGGGACACTGCAAAAGCGGTACTGAGGGGAATATCTCTTATACAGCCAGAAAAAACAATGAATAATTTCTAGTAACATAACAGAATCTCACAAACGCTTTCCAAAACCTAAAATTCTAATTTTCTAAGGAAAATAAGTTAGAATATTTGGATAACAAAAATAAATTGTAATTAATAATACAAAGTAAGGAGATTTTAAATATGTCATTCCTTTATACATAATCGGGACTACTTATTTGACGTACTGAGTAGATTTGGTATTAAAGGGACCTTTCAGGGGGCGTGGCCTGGATCTTAACCAAGATGGCTGTGTTGAGCTGAAGCTCCCGGCGAGGCAATTACCAATCTTAACCCATCCAGGTGTATAATCATTCAACACACCGTACAAATACAAAAAACAAACGCTGATGTGATAAAGTACAGCCCGGTCTACAAAAGGACAAATCTACTTAATATCTACAAAGAAAACAAAAGAATAATTTTGAGGCCTGGTGGCTGGGGCCACGCGCTAAACCCGGGACACAGAAGCCCTGTCAGAATCTGGGGCTGGTTCTCCCGTCCATTATCTACCGGACGGAACGCGGTAAGAAATAACATATAATATGCCGATGCACACAAACGTAAAGTGGGAAACATCTCTGTACACTTGTGCAGCCTACCCCTAACTGAGGTCCAGACATCGTGTCCGTGGGAAAGGAAACAAACACAACAAACTTGAGTCCCCCGTTCCCTGCTTTCTCCCGCCAGAGATATAAGGATAACACCAGATTTAAAAATAAATATATTTGCCCATGCGCGCCATTGGACCATGGCCAGAGCTTACATTCCCCATTAGTCCGGCGGCCCCATCCTCCGTTGGGACGAGTGGAGTATGCGGGGACCCCACCTGTTAAGGAACCACCGTGGGCACACGCGGCTTGGCCCCCGCGCTGCTGCGGGGGGTTGGCCGGTGGGGCGGAGGCAAGAGAACAGTGGGAGAGAGGTGGCCATTTTGTATTGGCGCTCGGCCGTGGTACCACTGGAGCGTGCGGGCTGCAGGGTTGCGGAGGCGACGGGCTGGGCTTCCCCTGGCTGGGACGAGCCTCTGGTGGAGTCTGAGAAGAGTGGCAGGCCTGCCCCTAGAGAGACAAAGCCATCTGTAGGCGAAAGGACGGCGGGAGGACTCAAACGGAGCTTCGGCGCATCCCAGTTTGGCCGGAAGATGGCCGCCATTGGCCTGTAGTGCAGAGAGATCCTGGGCCTGCAGTGAGTGATCGCTGGAGACTGCTGTGTCTCCCTGCCCTCCTGCTGAGTCACCAGATCATGTATGTGTGCCTCTCTCCTCCGGTAAGCAGATCTGACGGCTGAATATTACTCTGTTTCAAGCTCACCCCCAGCAAAAACAGTGTGTGCACCAGGCCATTGAGCTATAGGGACGAGGGGGTCACGTGAGCTGCAGGGGGAAGGCCACCCACAAAGTGAATAAATAAATTAATAAAATATAAAAACTGAGACTGGGCAGAGCGGACCAGGAAGGGTGCTGCAAAGGAAAGCTCCAAGGTAAAGATACCTAATCCCCCTCCCCCCCCCATCCCTGAGTTCTGGTTCTGTGCCAATTGCTGCAGGAGCCTTGGAGGTCTGTGAATAAGGCCTAGGTGGAGATTCCTAACAAAGAGGCACATGCAGCAGAAAGCGATTGAGGCATAAAAAGGCTTACTGCAGAGCCCACATCTCCTTCAAATAAAATCATTTAAAGCCACAACAGACCCTTCATCTACACTATTACTACTACATGATTCAGTAGTAGAAAAAAAACAGTAAGACTTTGACTGTGTTTACAATGTTTACAATGGGTGCATGAGCGGCTGCGGGAATGGCAACCTAACTTACCATCTCCGCTCTGACCCGGCACAATAAAGAATAAAGCATAAAACAGCCGACATTCAACCACGAAGTGAAAATTAGAATAACCAGCCCTGAAACACCGTTTTTTCAAGAATGACCACAAGGTCTCAGAACAGGAATAAGACATTAAATTTAAAAAACTACTTTCAAACCCTTAAATGGCACGTGCGGGGAAAGCTAAAGCCTCAGCATCCAGCTATGTTTCTAACTCAGAGAGCGCGTCAGAGAGAGAGAAAAAAGCGCTAGCACAGGCATGGATTTGATCACAAAAAGGAACCTGAAAAATTACCTCAATAAACTATTTAACGATTTGAAATCCCTATTCCAGGCAGAATTGAAAGAGTTGAGAAGGGATATTACCCACATCGGAGACCACACGGACGAGTTGGGGGAAAAAATGGATTCAACCATCAAAGCCCTCCGTAAAAATGAGAAAACAACCACATACCAAAAAACACAGATTATAGCGGATCGCCAAGAAGACTCTGAAAATGGGGACAGGGAAAATAATATAAGACTCCGAGGGATTCCTGAAACTGTTTCAGATATGAGGAATTCATCTCAAGTTGGCTAACCACCCTGCTTCCCGCCATAACAGAAGCTGAACTAGATAGATGTCACAGGGCTCTGAGATCCAAGCCGCAGCCTGAGGAACCACCAAGGGAGATAATTATGCGGTCCCATTATTTTAGAACCAAAGAGGAACTATGCCAAATCACAAGAAACACCCCATCCAATACATTTGATGGAATCAAGTTGCAAATCTTTCAGGATTTGTCACCTACTACGCTAAGGAGGCGCAGGCAGCTACAGCCAGTCACCAAATTTCTGAGAGAGGGTCGTCAAAAATAGATGGCTGTTTCCAATCGGCCTGATGGTCCTCAAAAATGGAAAAGTCTTCTCCATGAAATACATGGAGGACAGCAAAGAATTCCTGGAAAGAATAGGAATAAAATTGAACCTCACTCACCAGAATGAAGCAGCTGACTCACCCGAGCCGTTCTGGTCTGAAGTGAGGAACACTGCGCGAAAGAACAAGGACAGGGCGGTCAACTAAAGGCAATTAACAATTTACAGAGACGTAGATGCATTTACAGCTTCACACCAAAATCTTCACCTAGTTTTAAAAGAGCTGTGTGAGGTTGTGTGCAACATGAACCCTATAGGCTTAGTTTGGTTTAGCCTAATACAATCTCACGTTAGATACACTTAGTTCAACATAACTGTTATATATAACCCGGTTCAGGATAGGTTACAATATTAGAGGGTTAAAATATTATAGGGGGAAAGTCACCTATGTTATAAGGCCTGGGAATAGATGCCAACTATAGAGGAGAGTAGGTTAGCTCCCCACAAACCATTGTAGATTCACCGGGACCTGTAATGGGTATTTTATTCTACATGCTAGACAGAGTATTTGGGGTTTGGTTTCAAAGTTGAAAGTTGAATGTCAAGGACAATTTGAGACAAAACTATATGCTGTTTTATTAATGTAAGTTTTTTAAATTGTGGGGTAGGAGGAAGAGAGGTACGGCCGCAGTCGTTCACATGTTACTGTGTAAGGGTGGCGTGGGTCTCGCCCACGTTACCAAGGAAGACCCTTGGGACCTTGCACGTTTTTTTTTGCACAGAACACTGGTTCCTATCTTCTTTAGGACCAGTAGATTCTCCCCACCCAAGGGCAGAGAAGTCAACCAGACCATATATGGCTCGATCCAGGTTTTTGTTTTTCCACCCCACCTTACCCGTAAATTACTTCTTTCCAACCCCACTGCACCCCTGGTCCAACTGGAAGCTCGGACTTTTCAGAAGGTGGTTGCAGCATCACCGTCGGTTCGGGACTCTCCAGTGCGGTCCACACCATGTCTCCCATAATTGATCTCAAATAAAGATGTCAACATATTAAATTAGAGTGTTATAAAAATTATGGAGAAATAAAAAACAGAATCCATCCAGCAAAAAAAGGTGGAATAGACCTAATATTCTGTTATTTAATATAATTTCAATGTTTAGGTATGCTACAGAATGGATATTAGGACAGAATAAATATATTAATTTGAAATTAGACATAGAATTGTTCAAGCCTCACTCTGTAGTTTCCCCCCTCCATGGAAAGGAGACTAACATCCCTAAAGATATGAAAGATAATGTTATCTTATCTCCCATCTCTATATAAAGATACATGGTCTTTTATGGGGAAGACATGTGGACTAAAAGGTCTTTCATCAAAATACTTACCTTTAACAAATAATCCACACTTGACACCAGATCTATGGAATAGCAATTTTGAAATCTGGTGGGGGGTGTGGGGGAAAGAAACTAGAATTGTTTGACTTGCTAGACTGTAACCTAAGAGTTGTCAAATCATTTGAGCAGTTAAAAACAAACTTCAGAATACCACATTTAATTTTTTTTCTCACCTGCAGGACAGACATTTCGTTAATGAATTTATACATATAAATCCTTCGAAATGGGAGAAAAATGTAATAGATGATGACATTCATCTAGCAAAAACTTTCAAATTCAGACTACATTTTTTTTTACAGAAGCCTATCCTATTGATAAATGCAGACGCTACAGTAGATGGGGAAATACTTTAAAAGGATGGAAAAAAGATTTTCCTGATATCTCTACTATGGATACTATTTTAACATTTTGTGAATCGAATCTTAAAACTCTTTGCGGGAGTGTCACTACAAGAAGTGCAACTTAAACTAATAAACAGAGGATTTCAAACACTGCTTTTGGAAATGTGGTAAAATATTAAAATTCTGGAATAAGAATAATACTCAAGATTTGAAAAATCTTATCTTGCGTTACTATTTGGGAATTTTGAAAACCAGAAAGATTAAGTAAATAATAAACCATTCCCTAAATTAGCAATAGAAATAGCTTGCTATTGGCAAAAAGGCTTATGTTAAAGAATTGGTTAAAACCGTATTGTATGCTCCATACATAACATAACAGAACTCAAATCGGAATTAATGTTGATAATGTTATATAACAGAAGAGATGCAATAAAAGGTTTAGAGAGAGGAGTTAAAAAGTTCTTTAATAAATGGGAGAATTATTTGGAACTTATTTTGACAACGCAAAAAGAAAAGTTAATAAAGGAGTGTTAGGGATCAAGGTGGTTTCTATTAAAACAGGTGATAAAGTAGAAGGGGTTTGTATATACAAGCAAAAACAGAAATAAGGGTGCTCAGCTGGTCATGAAGAGGCTAAGATACAAATTTATAGGAAAATAATTAGCAATATCTGATATATTTGATACGGTTACATTTAGTGACAGCAATATGAACACTGCTTTTTCTGTTTCTGTACGTGTATGATTTAAATTTGTATAATTAAATGTATGGTATGTGATGTAAAACATTTTTTATTGAAAATAAAGAAATAGTATACAAAAAATAAAATTAAAAAAATCGATGCAGTTCGCAAGCACACAAATTATCAGCAAAGCAACCCCCATAAATATAAAAACTACTGTAATTCTTCTTGAGCCTTAATTTTGCAGGCACATAGATTTCAATTGGTTTCTCATTAGGGTATAACAGCATAAGGCTGGGGCCATGGTACCGCAGACGGTGCAGACGGCTGAGCGATCAGACTGCCTTATGGCAGTGATTGCGTCCATGTGGCGTGCGGGAGGGGGCGCACGTTTAGCAAGAAATCAGTTGAAACTGATTTCTTGGCGCGAAAGGCCGGTCACGTGAGCGGTTTGCCCAATGAGGGCAAACCAGGTCTGTGACGCCCATAGGCACGCACCCCACAGCCCGTCCACCATGGCCAGAGAAAGCACCCACTTCACGCGGGTCACTTCCAGCCTCCGCACGCCTCCGCGCGGGCGAAGGCACCATGGCCCCAGCTTTATAGTTGTGTCAAATTTATGCTATTTACTTTGTTTCAACTGAAAGCATAATACACACTTTTTATAGTGTTTGCTATCTTTGTATTTGTTGTGAATTTGCTGTCATTACTTTCTTCCATTTACTGTGTCCAGTTATGCATGAGTTTGTTTGACCATTCAGTCTATAATTCTGACATTCAGAATGTCGAGATTCTACTGTAGTTATAATACTCATGGTGTACATTCCTAACACTGTATGATGTGGAACACATTTAACATTACTCTAATATTTTGGCAATTGGCTTTAAATGTAGCTGAATTGGTTGAAGTTCAGTGTAGCCCAAGAAATCTATATAAACAGACTGCAATGATTAAAAAAAAATGTGCTGACTAGCAGATGGTGAATAACAAAGCTCTATTGTTTCAATGTGGGATGCCTTAAATGTTCTGGGAACTTAGCCCAGACACAGCAGCTTACCTGTGCAATGTGACCAAGCAAAATCTAACAAATGTAAATGGAGCTGCTGCCAGGCCATACAAAAACGATTAATATTGTTTTTCTGACCCATCTATTATATGCTTGGTAATGATAGTTTCTTATTAATCTAAACAATACAGATAAATATGCTGGCAGACATGTATGTACCAAATACATTGCACAATTTGTTTAATAATTGCAGGCTGTTTTCTACTACATTACAGCTTTTCAGACATTACCAATTTATGCAAACAGTCTTGTTATAGGTTGTTTTTAATAGAAATGTGTACCTGTGAAGACATTGAGATATGAAAGTGCCTACCCAAACTTTAACTGCTCCCAAAATAAGTTGCATTCAAATTACCATTTAGAACAAAGAAGAATAGTGTGTGTTATGTATGGGAAATCTAATCATCATCTTCAGCCCTTTTTGATCAACTGCTGGATGAGGCCTCCCTAATGATTTTCCAGCTACTGCGGTTGCAAGCTTCTCTCTTTCATGTTACCCCAAAAATATTCTGATTTCATCCTCCCATCTTACTTTTTGTCATTATCTTGGTCTTTTGATAGTTCTTTGGAATCCAGGCGAATACCATCTTTATCCATAATGGTCATTTGTTCTTGTGATATGTCCAGCCCACCACCATTTTAATTTCTTTATCCTTTTCATGATGTCACAGACTTGTGTTTGCCTTCAAACTCATTAACTCTTTTTCCTGTCTCTTCATGTAATACCTAGCATATAGCTCTATTTTTTTTAGTAGTCTGAAGCTTCTGAATTGTCTTAGCATTTAGGGTCCAAGTTTCACATCCATACATAAGCAGAGGTCGGATACACTGGTCGAACACTTAGCTTAGAATTCGTAAGTTATGAAAAAGCAGAGTGGCAGATCATATGCATTACTTGGGGATATCCGGATGTAATCCATTGTGTTGTACAGTATGTGCTGTGAAATCCTGCGTATTTTCTGGGCTGTGCAAAGTACAGGGTCTGTTGTAGCCGATTTAGTGAGTCTCTTTGTAAAAATCTTGTAAGAAATTGGAAGTAGTCTGATTGATCTGTAGTTCTTGCGGTCTTCTTTGTCTCCTTAATTGTGGATAAGGATAACTATGACATTGCTCATTTGTTCTGGAATGTTCTTCAAGCGTTTTGCAAGGATTTGCTATACTTCTTCCTCGGCTTCTTTCAAGATTTCAGTTGTAATTTTATCTTTTTTGTGGGCATTCCCATCCTTAGGGAATAAAATCCATTATTTCTATTCTGGGAGGATGAATGGTACATTATTAGTGGTTTCTTCTCACTTCATTTGCTGGTTTTTGCCCTCTGTGATTTATGTTCTCATAACATTTTATGTAAAATTCCCATCTCTCTGATAAGTGCACAGTGTTTTATTGTTGATCCATCATCTTGTTTGAGTGTTATACATTGCTTCTTCCCAATTATAAGTCACTCTTTGTCATTATTTTTTACCTTTGATAGTCTTCTTTACCATATCACTGTTGCATTTTTTTAAATTTTCAGTTGTTAGCTTGCAGGTCGTCTAGCACAGCTCCACATATTAAATAATTTTTCTTTCGTCTTGGGATTGCTTCATTTCTTGTTGTTTCCTCGGCAATTGATTGGGCTCGTCTGACATTTTCTTGATTTTTGTTAGCAATTCCTCCAGTTCTCTTTTATGCATTTTTAACTTCAGTCTTCATACGTTTTTTATAATTGTTTGTTACAGTGTCCCCATGCATTCTGAGCAGATGGAAGGGATTGTTCAATACTTTGTAGTTGAAATTCTCTGCCGTTACTCTGAGGTTCTGTTCTCTTCTTTCTATCTTTGCATTCAGATGTAATTTGCAGTGAAACAATCGGTAATCTCTCCATGTGTCAAACCAGTTAAGGATTGGTGCAGTCTTTAAGTACGTGTTTCTCGTTGACTAGAATATAGGTAATTTTACGCTTTATTCCATTGGTTCCATTCCATGTCTGTTTTCTATTTTGATTTTTCTTGAAGAATTCATGATGTAGACCAGCGGTGCGCAAACTGGGGGGCAGGAGATTTTTCCGGGGGTGGGCAGGGCGCGGGCGGTTGCAAAGGTCCAGCGCTCTTCCCCAAGGCTTTTAAATTAAATGCCGGGGGATCGCGCGAGGCTTCTGCAACAATAAAACTTACCGGGATTCAGACGCTGTGACGCGTCTCCATGGCAACGCAGCATCAAATGATGCCACGGGTCACTTGACCTGACGTCACATGACCCCGAAGCGTCATTTGATGCAGCTGCAAGGTAGGAGGGGGCGCAAGCTCCGAAGCAGGCCAGACAGGGGGGCGCAGCAGTAAAACTTTGCGCTCCCCTGATGTAGACTTTGTCACATTCTGCCAATTCTATCAATCTGTCTTCACATTCATTCCCATTGCCTTAACCATAAACATAGCGCGATCTGTTTAAAAACTGTATTCAAGTGGTTAAAAATATAACAATACACTTCTTCAGGCCTGAAGAAATCCTAAGGGAAGAAACGCGTAGAGTGAAGGTGATTCACAGCCAGCCCGCCAAACCGGAACTCCCGAAGTCTCACTGACGTCACATCCGCCCTGCTGGAACGCAGGAGTGAGACGCACGCCGAGAAGAGGGAAGGAAAAACTGCACTAAGACTCCGGAGGCGAGATGCATTGCATATCTAAATGCTTTTAAATAGCATACATCATGTGAGTGTATTGTTATATTTTTAACCACTTGAATACAGTTTTTAAACAGATCGCACTATGTTGGCTTTTCTGTGTTTAACTATTTAAGGAATACATTCCCACACCGAGGTTCCAGCCAGTTTATCATCACTGCAGACATATACCCAAAGATACCTTTACGTACACAGTATCATCCTCACACTTGTGAGTATAAATAACAGCAGACTTAAAGAAGAATACGCATTTATTTGTCACAATACTGCACCATCAGTTTTATTTTTTATATCTCCACATGTTTGCGCTTCCCTTTGATCACCACGTCGCCATATTCACCTGGGATTGAGAGAGCAGTCCTGCACTGGGTCACAGCAGCATTCAAGGATTTGTTTGTATCACTTATATCTATTCAATTTAAGGTTTATATGTTAATATTGGATTAACACGTGTTTAAAGCTTATAATAGAGCGCCAGTTTTGATATATCACGTTTTGCACCTGTTCTATAATATAAAGGATGTCCACTTTTGAGCTCAGCGAGGCCTTCATCTTTTCCTCTTGCTTCTCTAAGGCCAACAATATCCCATTTAATATTTGCAAGCTTGTCTTCCAGTTCTTGCAGTGCTGCTTCACTGGAGAGAGTTCGGCAGTTGTAGGAAGCCGGACGGAGGTTTGAATGGCAGCTTTTGTTAACCTCTGAGGATTCTTAGGACCTTCTGCCTTTATGCCTTCTTCCTGAACGCCTACAAAAACAGCGTGAAAAAAGGTCTGTCGATCAAACACTAAACCTCCTTAATTCTGAAGTGCTTCAATATTAAGGAGATTGAGTGCTCAATCGACTGGGATCTCTTCTACTCTCTCTTTGTATCCATACCATTATCCCTGTTGAGTACCATCTCTTTACAATAGACATTCAGAGTAAACTTTATGGGCAGAGCGAGAGTACCTCTGTCTAACTTCCTGAACGCTATCAAGCCCAGGGACAATCTGGCCTTCGGAGAATGAGGGCCATTGCTTTTTGTGTTTTCCATATTTGTGGGTTGAAGCCTTACTTGCCATGTTGGGCTCATTTGCAGGTTGGCAAGTACCTTTCCCACTTTAGTTGAGCATATTGTTCAAATGTTCATAATATGGTTGAATATGCCACTTTCCTGCCATGAGATAGTGTGTGTGTGTTTGTGTGTGTGTATAATATCCCCTCTCTTATTCACTTAGAGTGACTTATATATGTTAAGTCAGAGTCCCAAGTTCCAATCCCCGTTATGGTAAGTGCTGTCTCTCAGTAGCTGAGCACGTGGCCAAAGGTCAGAAAATCGGACATGACACCTGGCTATGAATAACCAAAACGTATTTATATCAAACCCCTATAACCACAGATATATAAACATAATTGTGATCATATACATACAATCATAAGACTTGTAAGGCGCTTCTCAGTTGTGTGCCAATGTCTATCAGGGTCCCCACGGGCCTGTGTGTAGGTGCCGGAACAACTTTGGAGCTTTTATAATCAGTACTATACTGTACCTGGCCTGTCTTTTCGCAAATACTTTGATACACTTGTCTTTAATGAGCATGCCATCTGTTTACTCACAACACCCTTAGTCTAGGAGGCTGCTGATCCGTTTTCAACTCTACTCAGGAATCCTGTCTGTTTCCTAGTCGCCAAGCTCCACTGAGATGTCCTCCTCAAGGCCTAGTTATCAGGTCGCGTCAGCTCTCTGAGACAGTGGCTGCTCTCTCCAGGGTCTCTCTAGCTCTGGTCTCCTCCTGCTCCTCTCCTCTGCATTTCCTACATCCACAAACCTCTGAACCTTTGCACTGATTGGCTGTAATGTCATGTCTCTTTCAGACTATAATTCCAAGAAGCCCCTGCAGCTGCCCTGGCACTGGCTCATTATCAGTAGCGCACACACCAGAGAGGAGCCAATCAGGGGGCCGCATGCATAGAATTATGCTATATAGGGGGTTACACCATATATTTGTAAATACCTTTTTCTGAGTAATTTGTTGGAAATCTATATACAGTATCAAGCCTTTGCAGATACAAGCTATTCTCTTTAAATGTATTATGGCAATCAGTGGTGTCATCGCAATAACTGTAATGTATAAATAAGAATAGGAAAGATTTTTCTAAGATAATCTTATGTTTTATACAGCAGTATACCAGTATCTCAACACAGATTCTATTTCAGTCACACTTTGAGGGTCATTCTCAAGGTCCCCAATGGTTGCACTCTTTCATGAGTATTTTATAATAGTTGCAACCCACAGCAAGATGTTTTATCCCTTTTATCTTCTTTAATAGTGCAGGGCTAGTAACACATCACACAACAATACTATAAAAGTGAAAGGGTTAAGCAGATAACAATACTGAGAATGCTCCTAGTCTCTCTCTCTTCTTTTCCCTAAACACACATCTACATACATGTTTTGCAAGTTTTAATACTTTAGAAAGGCCAAAATGAAAATTATTCATCTTTGTCACTCATGTTTTCAGACCATATACGTTTCAGCTTTTAAAGTGCCCACTTTAAAAGTGCCCATACTGTACAGATGTAGCAATACTTACGGTTTGTCTTGCAGAGGCAGCTCGCGGTCCCATTTTTGGTGTGGCTACACCATAGATGTTTAGCACCTCCAGAACTTTGTTCATCTTTTTGCTGAAACTATATCTTGCATTGATTGGTGTTTTCTATTGGCCGCTTCAGCTAGCCTGACCCGTTGGAGAAACAAGTTGCATCTTGGGTGCCTAAAGTTCAGTGGCCTATCTATCTATGCAATATATCGGTAAGAAGTAATATAATCTCACAGTGTGCCGATATGTAAGATGACTTATTTTCCCGGTATTACTTGATGCCGGCTTCTGTTGTCGGCGGTGCAGCTTTGACGCCGCCGCGCTGTGTAGTCTCTCACTGCCTCTCTTTCCCCGAGCCCTCCCTTTCTTCCTACTTCTGATTCGGAGGGAGGGGCAGGAGCTTTGGGCAGCATGGAGAGAAAGAACGTGTTTAGAGCACCTGGCTACAGTGAAAGGTAGGAACTCCTCATTTTCCTTCCCCCTCCCCGGGGCACTTAACCTTTCCATACCCCTCCATCCCCACCCTCTCTCTGGGGATCTCAACCCCTCCCTGTCCCTAACTTCCCCCTGGAACTCAAACCCATGTTAAAAATGAATAAAAAACTAAACATTTTAAGAATTGTCAAAAAAAATCAGTTTTTATATATTTTTTTTACATTTTCTTAATGAAAAGTGTTTTTAAATGGAGTACCTCAGGTGAGAGTGATAGGACAAGGGGTGGATGAATGAGGGGGATTTTAGGGTGATGGGAGCAGTGTAGGTGAATAAAGGTGAAGTGCCCAACATGGAAAGGGTTTGGAAATGAAGGGCCCTTTGTTCTAGTAAATCTAAAGAGAATATATTTCTTATTTAGATTTACTAGAACATTTGCAGACTTTTTTAAAAATCAAATATTTATTGCGATATTTATATCGTTATCGCAATAAATGTGTTTTTTGTCGTGGCAGGTTTTTTTTGTTCTCGCCCTCCCTAGGTCAGGGGTTCCCCTCAAATGAAGGTAGATAGCATAGAAAGAACATCCCGCCCATACATGAGCAGCACAGACCTTTGCTTTAAAATAACATCAGCATGGTTGAAATTTACATTTAAAAATGAATAAATGATACTCTATATTTTAAACGTATATCATAAATGAGGTTTGAGGCCATTGATGATCTCATCTGATTTTACTTATTGCAAACAGATTCTGTATCTTTGTGTTTGAAACAGCAAAATAGAAAACCTGAATGATTTGCTTTAAAGTTTAAATTCTTTGACACATGTTATATATTTGTATCACATGGTGGGAAACCGCAACCCTCAGTTAAGTTTTTGCATCCATTATATATCCCCTTCTCCAAAATATTGGTAAAGCTGAACATATATTAAATGATCAGCTTTTTTGCAGAGATATGCAGCAAACTTTTATGAATAGTTAAGTTGTGTCCTTTTTCCAAGTATTATTGTCTATTTGTGACAGTGAATGAACGTCACCAGTCATATACTTGGAAAACCTATGTTTAGGCTTGCAGTGCAGCAGTGACGAGGTTAAGTTGAGACGGGCTGCTTAATTAGTCTGACCCTAGCTGCATAATCAAGGTGTTAAAACCCCAGGCTGTACACGCATGCAAGAGAGCTGGTCAGGAGAGAGGTTTTGAAAGTACTGAGGAGATTGCTGCTATAAGGTCTGTTTGCAAAGTACATGTTTTATGAACTGTTGTGTCCTGCATGCTGAAGAGAAGCTGCTTTGTTTGCCATGCTGAAGTGAAACTGCTTTGTTTGCTATGCTGAAGAGAAGCTATTTTGTTTTGTCTGCTGAACAGAAGCTATTTTGTTTTGTGTGCTGTATGTTTTTTTAAGGCTAAATAAATAAGCCTTGTCAAGAGATCCCGCGTGTGTAGTTGCATGTACCCTGCAACACTATGTATGAAGAATTATGCTTCCTATGTTTTTATCATTTTGTACGCAGTTTCTGAAATGAAGGCATTTCACATTAAAATACTGTACAGGCAGTCCTCGGTTATCCGACACAATGCGTTACTCAAAATGGCGTTGTAAAGCGAAACGTTGTAAAGCGAAACACGTTTTCCCATAGGAACACTGTTTAAATGAAAGGTTCCGTTCCTGAAGGCATTTTTAACACTAAAATACACCAAATATTTTATGCAGGCAATAAGATATGCAGCACACACAAATTATATAGTGTATATACTGTATTATATATATATATATATATATATATATAATATAACATAATAAATAATATATTATATAGTATAATATATAATATAATATTATATAGTATAATATATATATATATATATATATATATATATACGCTCTTACGACGCTTTGCAACGTTGTTTATATGAATGTGTATATTATATACACACATACACAACGTTGCAAAGTGTCGTAAGAGCGTTGGATAAGCCATTTTGGCGTTGTAAAAATGAATATAGGTGTGCATTGCATAGCGTTGGATAAGCCATTAGTTGTAAAGTGAAGCGTTGTAAAACGAGGGCTGCCTGTACAGGCTACAGGGGTTCCCCGGATCTCCTTCGTTGTCCCTCAACATCTGGATACCCCTAGCCCTCTGGTTTCAGAAGGGCAAGCCCAAGGTGGCCCAGCTGTCCACTGGATAAACTGGGAAAACAATTTGGCTAATGGAAAAACGGACGTTGTGGCTTTCTATTGTCCCCGAACAGCGGGGGGATCACTCATCTGTAGTTCAGATATTAAAAATAGCAGCTAGAATTGCTGGTTTAAATGTAATGTCTTCACTCATTCTTTTTGGAGTTTTCCTGCTTAAAAAGAGGATCAATAAACTACTGTGGATGTAAGAAAATTAACCCACAGAATCGCGAACACAGTTTTACTGTATATTAATTTCTTTGTTGTAGGAATGCATCTGCATTCTACAATTTTCTTCTAAAATTGTAAAGCAATGAATACGTTTAATCTTCTGTTCTTACTGGATAAGAAAGATGTAGCAGAGAATGGAGGTGTAATTTGCCAGATCATGATGCAGAGTAAAGATCTTTACGTGGATCCTTTTCTTTTCTCTGTAAACAAATAGTAGGCCTATATAGATTGACAAAGAAAGAGATTGTGTATGTGGATATATTGAACCATCTGAAGGAGTAGCACAAAGCTTCATCTACTCTATGCTTCTAGCATCAAATCATAGAAGTTGAGTTTGTGTCCATCTTGATAGTAGCTATTTGTAGACATTCCCTACATAAATAAGTATATTCTTCTTTCAGAGATTTGAATGTTAGTTGTCACAACATGTACTGAAAATGAGATCCATAGGTTGATTGTGTGCTGAGTGAGAAAGTGTTTGTCTTTGTGACTTAATGAACCTTAGTTCTCCATTTGTATTCAAATACATCTCCCCTTCATCTTTACTCCTCGCTCGAGATCTAGGGCCATATTTACAGAGTGGTGCTATTCCATAAAACGCTTCCCAGCGCCAGAGGACACCTTACAGTTCATTCAAGTGAACAGTGCGGGATCAGCATTATCACGGCTTACAGAATAAGGCACATAGACTCAAATCATGGAGACTCAATTAGCAGCCATGCCTCTTGATGTACTGGTAACATCAAATGGGCAGCCTAAACGTTAATGGGAAGATTGACATTATTGTCAAATAAATGTTGCACATAGTGCATTGGAGCATCCCATGGCAGCTTTCATTTCAGTTACGTCAAAGGTACAAAATGTATTTATTCATAGCGTATTTCACTAAGAAAATGTCAGTACAATACAAATCTTCCTTCCAAGTATGCCCTGGCACGCGCACACACCACAAAACAATACAACTGATAGAATCCACTATTTATTTAGGGTATCTGAAATAAAGGCATTAGCATTCAGGTTTGTTTTATAGCCTAGATCAGAGGTTCCCAGCTCCAGTCCTCAAGGACCACTAACAGTCAAGGTTTTGATTGAACCGCTTGTACTCAAGCAGGGGTATACGTAAAACTGAACTGTTATTGGTCTTTGAGGACTAGAGTTTTGAACCTCTGACCTAGATCATTAATCCGGTTTCTAGAAAATGATCTTAAATTGAAATTACCCCGGTATAGCGCGATTTGTTACAACCCGAATCCGCTTATAACGCGATGCAAGCGTGGCTCTCAATTTTCGTATTTATGAATACTTTACAACACGATTATTGGTATCTTAAATACTTTATTGTACAATGCACACAATTGTACATTATTTCTAATGCAATCCACTTATAACGCGATGTGATTCTTTGGACCCCAAGCACAGCGTTTTAAGGGGGTTGAGCTGTACTTGGTTTTGTGGTAAGTAGCTAATCCCACCTATTGTACCAGTGTTTTTTGTGGTCGTTCACATACACATAGTACTACACTATGGAATATTATTGAAGATAAGAGCAGTAGTTGGCTAAATTGATAACGACTGTACTTCTTGATGAACATTATCTCTGGACTGCAGGGGTAAAAATATTTGCTTTTGCCGATTTTATTTATTTATTTCCTAACATAATAAAATGAAAAGTACAGTTTATTTTTATATTTTTCACTCATGATATTATATATGCAAATCTGCACATTTTATTCGTTATTTCTGAAAATAGTAGATGCTACAAAAAACATTTTCCCATAGTTATTTGTTAGTACAGACAATATTGATTGCACGTCTGTTTCATTGGCATACTATATGGCAGAGTTATTTCTCCTATATTAACAAGAAGACATGTAAAAGTGCATCAACTGTGCCTTTCCTGAACAGTTTTATGCACATTTTGATTGCCCTGTCTGTTTATTTACTATCCCCCTCTGCAATTCATTCTATATATAATCTGCCTTCGATTGTTATCTTGGTTTTTACGTCTGTGTTCAGCTCATGAAATAAAAATATCACTCGTGAGCACATTTACATGTCTGACAGGTCAGCAGCCCTGCTATTCCCCATTATCTATTAGCATACCGTGCTTCCACTGCAGTCTGGGATTCTGGGAAATGACATGCAAATGACCAATCGCAGTGAATGTCACCTTTTACTTCATGTGTTAAACTCATAGAATCTTTGTGAATCAGTATTGCTGACCTGAGGAAGAGAGAACTCTCTAAAGCTTGTCTTATAATACCTTTTTTATTTGGACTACCAATTGATATCACCCAATACTGAAGTACTCATTTTCTCTGCACTATCACAACTGGATTGACACAGGCTATTCTATTAAGTTTCTTTATTAAGAAAAACCATCAGCATATTTGCTGTAAAGTCTGTTCAGATTGGGTGATATAATAATATTAATCTCGCATAGTGCTACCAAAGAACATAGCATGTAAAACACTGGAATATCACAATAGAATAAAGACAAAATCTTACAGATGGAGCCCATCTAAATTGTAGACTATGATTTGAGCTTACTCCCGTTCACTTATATGTAAGCGAGAACAGATCTGTTTTGTATTGTGCATATACTTTTTAAAGCGGCAATCCAAGCAGGCGATTTGTTTTTCAATTTTTTCTTTTTAACATCGGATTAAAGCAGGGGGTCTTCAGAGCTGAACTCCGTTAATTTCAGATCCGCGGAACCCCTGCTTCCGGAGATACCTCTGCAGCGGCTTCCGATAGCCGCTCCGCTTGGCTAGCAGGGTTCACGTAATGGCGTTTCACAGCTCCCGCGCTCTACTGGCCAATAAGAAGCCGTGAAATCATCCAGTTCGGTTTCCTATTGCGCCACGTGATGCGGGAGATTGAACCTTTGCCGAGATACAGACACCCCCTTTGGACGTCTGTATCTCGGAAAGCATGGGGTTTCTGGAGCTGAAATGAATGGAATCCAGCTCCGGAGACCCCGTGCTTCAATCCCGTGTGCAAAAAATAATAATAATAATAATAATAATGTAAAAGTGCAGGAATTGCACCTTTTTAATACTCACCTTGGTACGCTTTTGTCTTCTTTTGTGTTGTAAGTTTCTGGTTGGGGAAGGATCTCCAGAAAAACACAAGCTGCAAAAGGTTTCTGAAAATGTCCTTCCTACACAAACTCCGCAGAGGTCTTTGGCGCTGAAGACAAAGTGTTGCAAGTTCTGTTAAAACAGTGGAACAGTACTGATGACGTTTCTTGACAACGTGACAAGTGAAATGTGTGGCATATCTAAAACAGACAGCAGATGTTGATAAAAGGTTTTGAATGCAAGTTCCAAAAACTTGAAAATGATTTGTGTATGATGCAGGCAAGGTTACAGCTGAATCCTGTGACCAGATGAACCACCATATGCATACAATCTTCAAACGAGTTTCGCAGAAATCCTAATGCTGACCTATCTGCACAAATATTTAGGATCAATATGAATTCACCCATTACTGTCCCTCCAGAAAATCTCCGATCCAAGAGGAAACCGTCACTCAGGCAGATTAACTATCCGGTGTTGTAACAAAGAAAATAACGGTGGTACAAAACAGGAATGGGCCTTATATTCCAAGAGTTAATGCCATATTCAGTAAGTTTATCGTACGACTGAATATTTCGCGAAAAATAAAACAAGCTATTAGATGATGGATTTTAGGAGAAATGTAGCACATATGTGAGATAATACTGTAGCTAGAAAGTGTTGCATTATGTGTGAAGCATTTCAACATTTATTTAATCTTTTTGTTTATAAAATATTTTATCAGGAAAAAAAAGATGCATTTAGAGTTACCTTTCGTTTTCAAATATATCCTAGATACAAAATAAAAATCCTTACCCCCATCCTCCAAATTATGGCACAGTGGTTTCAAAAGATATCTCTTGCCTTTGCTCACGATTGGACAATACATATCAAGGAGTTTAAGGTTTTACCACTATTACATGTATTACAAATTATTCTGTTCCATCCCAGTTAATTTGTCAATAATGCCTAACTTAAAGAGTTGTTATATAGCATTATAGGCAAAAGCTGTACAATTCCGGGCATTATTGAAATCTCTGCTCTCTGATTGATTGGTTAAAATTCCAAGCATTATTCATTCAGTAATGCCCGGAATTTTTGGCAGCTTGCCAAGTGTTTATTTCTAGCCAATCAGCTTTTCATTTGTCAGAACAGCTCTGAGACAGGGCAGGGGATTGGTCAGGATGCCTCCCCCTACCTCGGTACACAGAGCACAACACCGGACACAGTGAGAAGAGGGAGAGAGTGTATTTGTAGCTGCAAAGTAAGGCCTGGGACATGGTGCAGGGAGCGGCGCTGGGCAGCGCTGACGCTCATGCTCTCCTGCTCAAGCAGGAGATTTTTCTTGTCCCTGCATGAGCGTCAGCGAACGCGCTTGTGTGCCGGGTGGGAGGCTTTCGGGAGGCGGGCCTGGAGGCGGATTGGGAGGCGGGGCTAGCGCGTCGCGGCGCCGACGTCCCGGACTGCCATTGGCTTCTGGCAGTCACGTGACCGGCCCTGCACTTGCATGAGCGGTGTCGGGATCGCCTAGACCTCCTGCCTAGCCATAGCTTCCTTGTCCACTGGGTGTGCTGCTGCCTTCTGTTGGCTCTGGGTTCCTCTGTCTGTCTGTCTTCTTGTTGCTCCTGTCTCTGTCCTTATAGCTTGCTTCCTGTCTGTTGGTTTTGCCTTTGCTTCAAGTCAGACTCCCATGCACATGCCTGTCTTTGATCCTGATCTGTTTATGTACCTGTACCTGTATTATAGTCTGTTCACAGTAAAGGTCCTTGCTAGTAATCTGGCTTGTCCCTGTCTGTTCCTGCTCCCCGATCTCAGTCCTTGCTTCCTGTTCTTAGTTCCTGTCCCGCCCCGCCTGTCCTGTTCCAGTCTCCTCGTTGCCGACCTCTGCTTGTTACCTGACTTCACTACCTGCCGCCTGCCTCGGACCCCTGCTTGTTACCTGACTTCGCTACCTGCCGCCTGCCTCGGACCCCTGCTTGTTACCTGTCTTCGCTACCTGCCGCCTGCCTCGGACCCCTGCTTGTGACCCCTACTACGCTCGTGCTGTTCCGGCCACCGAGATCCTACCCGCCACAGGAGTCTTCCGTGACAAGCGGCAAAATTTAAGCTTGCCTGTCTCCTGCATTTCCACACGCCTCCGCACGCCTGCGGAAGCGCTGTCTAAAGCCGCGCTGATAGGGATAATGTTTCCCCTCAGCGCGCCTCATCACGGTCTTTTTGACCATGTCCGAGGCCTTAGTGTCTGTCTGCAGAGTTTGTTTGTAGCTGCAGTTTCTGTGTGTGTGTGTGTGTGTGTGTGTTGCAACAGTGTTCGTGTGTGTAGCTGCAGAGTTAGTGTGTAGCAGCTGCTTGTGTGTGTGTGTGGTGTTGTGTGTTTGTGGGTGCAGCTACAGAGTTTGTGTGTAGCAGCAGTGTGTGTGTCTGTGTGTGTACACAGAGGGGGTGGCAGTGTGGATAGAGATAGCTGGTGCTTTAATGTATTTACCATTTTATTTTAATTTTAAAAAAATCTATATAACTATACAAAAGTGTCTATTATTTATGAAAACAAGCCTACATTTAGCCTATAATAGTAACAATCCCCTCAGAACAGGGCATTACTGGCCAATAATGCCCTGGCTGGGTTAAAATCCCTTGGATTCGCCTCTGGCCTTCATCTCTTCCAGCCAGGGCATTATTGGCCATTAATGCCCTGTTCTGAGGGGATTATTACTTAATTATTCTCAGCCTTAATCATAGCACTGCTTCGTGATTATCAGATGAATATGATTTGGAAAACTTAGCATTTATATTTTAGCATTTTGATTTTTACGTCTCTGTTTCCAAAGCTATTTTTATTTTTAAAATCTAATGCTTCGTTCAGGGGATGTAAGCATTTGGAATATTAAGTGTCTGGGAGTCTAAAAGGAAGCCCATTCCAGTTTGAAGGTTACCATGGTATCCGGAGGAGCGCATATTATTTAAAGACCAGGACATGCTCAAGGCACAAAATATTAACATTGTATGAGTTAAACTCAGACTTTTAGTGGGTGGGAGATTACTGCTTTAATGTCACGTTAAAATGCCAACGCACCTTAGTGACTGTACCACAAGTGTGTGGGGGTCAGGTCTCCAGCTGCTTACAGCTTGCTTGTAAAATATATACTTTACCAATCTAAAAAAAACATCATAAAGGAAAGATGAGCCCCGGTTTGTACATTTGCAGAGAAAGCAAAAGTGCATCTTTGGTAATAGTTATATAGAACATTTTCTATTTTGTAAAGTAAATTAATAGTTCTCTATGGGATCTCTCTGACCTTGTCTACACAAGAGTTTAACTCAATGAAACATTAACTCTGGTAAAACTTTGCCCATAAAAAGACCAGTAGAAGAATGTATGTTTAAAAAAGTAATCGTAAAATAGATTGAAAGTGGTCTCAATGAGTCATTTTTTGTACAGTACTGTATGTTGGGGGGAGTCGATGTATGAGAAATGCTTTGCTTTGTAACCATAATGGCACATGGAAACTAATAGGCTTGGGGGGAAAAATTCTTAATTGTTGTTTCCAGTATTTTGGCTACATGATGAACATAAGGCTCTCCATGGATTTTATTAAAATTATATATTTTAACTTCTGTCATTTATATTTAATAACTTTGTGAATGAATAACATTTTAATATTTCCCAGTTCTGCAGCTCTATACTGTACATGTTGCATTTGTTCAGACTTACAATGCTGAATTAACCATGCTCCCTCAACCACATACTCTATGGGGCTTATTCTCTAAGGTGTGAGCACAGATGACATGCTATTACATGAAAAGTCCCATTTACTTTAATGAGGCTTTTCATGCAATAGCACATCATCTGCGCTATCACACCTTACAGAATAAGGGACTACTGTATGTGGCCTATCAGGAAGACTTTGGAAGTCTCTCCATTCATTTACAATACCTAATACTAACCAAAGAGAGCATAGTTTGAGAAGAAATGTTGTGTTTTAATATTGTTCTTTAAGTCATCTATATATTTTTTTTAAAGTATGTTGCTTTGGATTGTCTGTAAAAACTAGTTACTTAATGCCTTAAAGTCTCAAATGTTTGGGAAATTCATTGAATTAAAATTGAACTAATCTTGACATAAATATTGAGTGTACAGTGGCAAAAAAAGTTTGTGAACTCCTTAGGATTTTCATATATTTTAAAAATAAAATGTTATGAGATCTTAATCTAAGTCCTAATAATAGAGAAAGATAACCTGATCAAATAAATTACACAAAAACGTGATTCTTTTTCAACATTTATTTATCCACAAATGATTCTCGCATTTAATATCTATGTGTGAAAAGGTATGTGAACCTTTAGATTCAGTACCTGGTGGTACCCCCTTGACCAGCAATCGCTTCAACTAAGCATTTCCTGTACTACTGGTCAGTCTCTCAAATTGGTTTTGAGGAACAACATTTCGATGGAGTTTAGGTCCGGACTTTGACTAGGCCATTCTAAATGCGGCATTTCTTCTTCTGCAGCAATTCTTTTGTAGATCTGCTTGTTTGTTTAGAATCATTGTCTTGCTACATGACTCACTTTCGCCTCAACTTCATCTCATGGATGGATGCCCTGACATTCTCCTTTAGAATCTTCTGATACAATGCAGAATTCATGGTTGTGTCAATGATGGCAAGCCATCCAGATCCTGAGGCAGCACAGCAGCCCCAAACCATCACAATCCCACCACCATGCTTGACGGTTAGGATAAGGCTCTTCTGTTCGAACGCAGTGTTTGGTTTTCACCAAAACTAACATTTCTCATTGAGGGCAAAAAGTTCTACGTTTGACTCGTCTGTCCAGAAAACATTGTTCCAAAAAACTTCTCCCTCTGATTTCTCCATTTCCCCCTTTCCTCTCTCTGACCATCACCTCGTCTCATTTTCTCTCTCTCGCTTCTCCCCTTCTCCACCTACCCCTCGTTTCTGCAGAAACCTGCGCTCTATTAACCTGCCAGCTTTTGATTCCACTTTACGCTCCTCCCTCTCCTCTCTGTTCTGCTCCAGACCCTGACAACCTGGTCAGGAACTACAACTCTACCTTATCCTCCTCTCTTGATCTACATACCCTGCTTTCTCTCTGCCATCCTCGCACTTCTAACCCCAGACCGTGGATAAATTTCCACACGCGCATGCTATGTTCTTCCACTCGTTCGTCTAAACGCCTCTGGAGGAAATCTCACACTCTCGCAGACTTCCTTCACTACAAATTTTTGCTATCCTGTTTAAACTCTGCCCTCTCTCAGGCTAAACAAACCTACTTTTTTCACTTATCAACACACACAAGTCTTTCACACGCCAACTCTTCTCTGTCTTTGACTCTCTACTCAGACCACCCTCCGCTGCTTCTTCCTCCATCTCAGCTCAGGACTTTGCTAACTATTTTAAGGAAAACAGTGATAATGATAAATTAAACTAATAACACATATACAAGCGCTCAACCTATTAAAATAGTGATCCACTAGTGAAACTAATTAAGTGCAATAGTGATAAACAATATAACCAATAAGTACAGTGATTACAATAAAAATGAACATAAAAAATGTTTAAAAATAGATCACCACAAAATACAATAAATCAAGTATTATGGATGGCTGCCTCAGGACAAATAAACAAATCCATCCATAGGGACTTGTATGGGATACTGAAATGCAAGAGAACAAACAGTCCTTGGCGCACTAACTAATAAAATGAATACCAGTCACTGGTTGCAAAACAGTCCTTAGATTATGTTGATAATGTAGGTCCGTTCGCCACGAGAAACTTGCTGGAATTTCTCGAGTGTAAGTTAACTCTGTAGAGACAGACAAACAAAAAGACCATTGCGCAGTATCCTCTATAAAGGAGCTCATACACTCTGCAGCTAACTACTTACATTAAGTAAGTTGTAAAGGACATTGAAAGGTATCTTTATTTTGTACTGCAGGGCATGAGACTGGATAGCTGATGGCCACAGGTTCCTCTGTAATTCTATCGCCTCCACAGGTTCTCAGTCGCATTATCCATATAATGTAACAATAAAATACATAGTACGGTACCGAAACACAATTTATTAAAACAACTAAGATCACAAGAAATGCACTCACATGCTCTAGGATCTTACAGCGTGATTACAATGTGCCGTCCGCAAGCCTGAGTACCGGGAGCTATGTGCAGGTAGTGAGGCTGGATCCCCGTTTCTCTCCTCGCAACCGCGACTCGATACACGGGGTCTAACTCTGATGACTTCACCACTCTACCGTCACTCACTTTCTGGACTTGCTGGCTCACGTTGTACACGCACAATGTTAGCTCCACCCTACACGCGTTTCCTGACTCTTGATGTCACTTCGTCTGGGATATATATATATATATAAATACCTTACACTTGCGGTACAGACCAAAGTTTCTGAAGGTCTCTCTGCGATATCATCCTGGATGGCCCTCTGCCGACTAAAACTTAACATGGCAAAAACAGAGCTCCTCATATTTCCTCCCAAACCTGGCCCTACTACCACCTTCCACATTACTGTTGGAAGTACTATTATTCACCCAGTAGCCCAAGCACGCTGCCTAGGGGTCACACTCGACTCCTCTCACATTCTCCTCTCACATTCAAAACGTATCTAAAACCTGTCGCTTTTTCCTCTGAAATATTACAGAGATACGCCCTTTCTTTTTTTATTTTTTTTTCATCCGTTCGTCGTCGTTACTCCCAAACATATATATTTAAAATGATACCAATAAAGTTTATTTTATACACGTGAGGGGATTCTTTCTCTTTTAGTAAATACTTTACAGTCAATAACGCAATTTGATAATGATGGGAACAGGGGTGGGTTTTTATACATGAACTTCCATTCATCTGCATAGAAATGACTGCATTGTTAACTCTACATTACAGTGCTTCTGAGTATATCGACAGAGAGGAATATATTAAGGCATTTTGCCACAGTGAGGGCTTTGGAGGGAGTGTGGCAATGTGCACTTTATAATGCAATGTTTCAAACTCTGTCGCTGTTTCCTTTTTTCATTTCTTTTTTTAAACATAAAAAACTATCTGCAACGTTTACAGTTACATAGACGTCTGTAACCAAGAATATAGTTCAAATAGGGAGTAGTTAACTAACAAACTATTTATAGTTGACACAACTTCATGGATAAATGGAAAATAAAATTGTGTGCACCAAGGAACACTTTTTTTTTTCTATAGATTGATACATTAGCCATTTATGTTCTTATAAACAATGTTTTTATTTCAGTGAAGAACTACGGAAAGAGGCACGTCAGCTGAAACGAGAACTAATAGCAGCAAAGAAAAAGAAGGAAGAAGATTATGCAAAGCAATCTGAGAAGCCAGAAGAAGGTAAAGTTCTAGTTACTGTGTATTGAAAGTAATAGTAATAACCACAATTTTAACTTAATCTCTATACCATACAGTTTCCTAGTAAAATATGGAAAACAACGCATACATTTCAATTTTAGTAATATAAATTGATGCTAGAAAATTATATCTTAGCCCACCTAGTCTGCCTGTTTTTTTCTCCAAAGCCAATTTAAAACTTTAAACTTTTCAGTGCCCTTTTGATGTTCCTGGTACGGCAAGGGGCCAGCACATCAAGGGCCTTTGTGCCGTACCAGGTACATCATGAAGATTGTCCTGTAGAGCAGGGGTGCGCAAAGTTTTGATCCTGCGCCCACCCTGCCTTCTCACCTTCCGGCTCCCCCCCCCCCCCCCCTCTTGCAAGGCTCCGGCATCAAATGACGCCATGGGGTCATGTGACGTCATGTTGCCATGACCCTGCGGCGTCATTTGTCGCCGGTTACCATGACGATGCGTTGCCGAAGATCAGTTAGGAGGAGGTGCAGAGGCCTCACGCGGTCCCCCCGGCACTTAATTTAAGTGCCTCGGGGGAGAGCGCGGGACCTCTGTAGCTGCCGCATATCCCCCTGGAAATTCTCCTGCTCCCCCCCTTGGGGATGCGACCCCCGGCTGCAGAGCTCCCACAGCTGCATGGTACTCTGCTTCAGTGCAGGGGGGGGTGGGGTTGAGGCTATGGAAGCGATCTTACATCATGTGTGATGGCTGATACAAACTATAGCAACAATCTGATGGCTGAGGACAGATTTTCTTCCCTATAAGCATGCTCCACATGGTATGCTGTAGTAGCCCTTTTAAATGTAAAGGGGGCACACAATGAGCAGTGGTACTGAACCTTCTGATCGCTGCTATATACTCTACGTCATTGAAGAGACATGTTTTTACACCAGCAATCAATGGGTGGCAACCATGGTAGGCAATTCAGGGGCTCCTGGGCTTGTGGTCACTGCTATGGCCAGTCACAGTTGTCAGATGGCCCTTATACTGCATCCCTAGTTTTATCATGTCACAGATTAGGACATACGCCATCTGACCACTGTAATTGGCCATAGCAGCAATGTGATGGTCCAGATGGTCCTCGATTGAGGAGAGCGGTAGAGATCTACTATATATTTCAGAATGTTTCTCTGTGTCTCATTATGCACACCCAAACAATAAGACCTAGAACAGGGGTGTGCAAACATTTTTCTTTGATCCCCCCTGTTTGTTCCTCCATTACCTTTTCTTTGACGACGTCACAAAGGTGACCGTCACTGCGCTCCCGTGAGCGCGAAAATGTAAAATTTTGCTAAGACTTACGCGTAAGCGAGCCCCTGCTAAAGCCGCTCTCATTGCGGCTGCAGGGGCTCACTGCCGAGCAGCAGCGCGCCTCAGCACGGGTCAGCGCATAAGCGCTGACCATGCCCGAGGCCTTAGAGAGCGTAGAATGGTCGAGATCCGTAAGCCGTGATCGGGGAGTAGAGAGCGTAGATGTCCAATAAACAAGCCGTGCTCCAGGGGAACGAGAAGAGACAGGTCAGGTACAAGCAGGGTCACAACAGGAATTCAGCATAACGGGTACTCAGGCTGCAAATGAGCACGGTGCATAGAAAGGTCTATGCTCAGCAATAACCAGAGGGCTGAATGAGGCTATATACAGAGGAGCACCAATCGGGGATAGAAGGGAGGAGTGGCTCAGACGTAGGTAGACCAGTGATAGGCTGAGGCAGAGTGTAGCTCAGGTGGAGCCGACCTGAGATTAGTGAATGCGTTAGTGTAGGTGCTTGTCCCTTTTAAAGGTGCACCCGCGACGGAAGAGTAACGCGCTGAAATGCGTGCGCGGACGGTACCCGGCGCATGTCCCTGGAAGGAAGGGGCGGCGCGCCGAGGGGACGGGAGCCGGTGGAGGAGCGGAGGATGCGGCCGTACGGGCCGCCATGGGGGCAAGACTGTGCCAGTAAGCTGGGAGGCGCGTGGGCCGGAGATGCGATCCTAACAGTAACATCATAATACACATAGTATTACGGCTGGTGGCCGATAATATAGCATATAGCTATAAAGTTTAAACAGACAGAGAGGAAGCCAGTTGCTACGTGAGCAGAAAGTACGAATGCTGGAGAAGGAGAGATGCAGAAAGAAATGGGGATATAATGTATTAAAGGAAAGTAATTGGAATGATAGATGGTGGAGGGAGGAGAGGAGTGAGAGGGGTGGAGTAAAGGAAGGAGGAGGGAGAGACCCGTGCGAACCCGGGTACTTTAGCTAGTTGTATATATTTTCCTTGCACAAAATACTTTGTTACAATACTAGTACATTGCTTGCACTATCCTGTATTGTCAGATTTTAAATGTAGATTGTAAGCTTTATAATTCGTTTATTGTGATACTACACAGACCAAATGAAAAGATGTAGAACATAAATCAGTTAGCTTTGACATTTGCATTTTTTTTATATCTTTGATATATTCTATTCCATATATGTTCATTTAGCTTGAATTTTCTATATCTTTTATTTAATTATAACATTTAGTATTCCTGTCAATGATTGGACTAAGCTTCATGCAAAATTTCTTGTTTGTGCACACTTGTGAGAAAAATATGAAGAGCACTGTTTTTAGGAAAGATTCCTGACCACAAATTTCTGTGATGAAAGACGTGTTACACTCGTAAATTCCTTAGGGTTTGTAAGTTTAGAAAATATATACTTGTGTGTGTTTTTTTTTACTGATTTGAGGCCTGGATTTGCCAAAAACAGTATGTAAACCTATGCATATCTAGTATCTGTTTACTCAGGGTTACACAGCGCAATAACATTGGGGATTGCCACTGCCAAACCAATTGCTTCCATAGTCAACTCTATTCTGTCTGCAGGCCATATCCCTAAGACCTGGAAAACTACCAGAGTTGTCTCAATCTTCAAAAGTGGGGACAAAAACACTGTCTCAAACTACAGGCCAATCCCTCTTCTCCCAATACTATCCAAAATCATGGAAAATGTGTTCACTCCCAATTAAGCAATTTACTATACCAAGACAAATTTCCCTAGCCAATTCTAATCTGGCATTTGCCCCAAACACTCCACGGTAACTACCCTGCTAAAAGTGTGGAATGGAACTGGGACAACTCACTGGTGCAATATTCCTAGATTTTGCAAAGGCTTTTGATACTGTTGATCATGTCATCTTGCTTAACACACTCTGGTGCTCTGGAATAGGGAAGCATACTTTAAACTGGTTTCATTCCTACCTATCAGGTAGAGCCCAACATGTGTCTATCTATCTCAGGCTCTAACCCCAACCCCCTGGATATCACCTGTGGTGTCCCGCAAGGCTCTGTTCTGGGGCCCCTACTCTTCTCAGTGTTCATAAATGATCTTCCTACAGCGTGTAAGGGAGCTTCAATACACATGCATGCAGATGACACAATCTTATAAGCACACAGTCCTAGCCTCTCCGATCTTGAACACATACTTCAATCTGACTTTTTGAGACTTGAAAATTGAATTTCCCAAAAGAAACTGTTTTAAAACACTGACAAGACTGTAACAGTGGTATTTGGGACCCAGGCTACATTTTTAAAGCTTCCAATGAGTGAGCTACAGATCAGAACCAACGCTAATACCACCCTAACTCCTGTTACTAGTTTTAAATACTTGGGCATATGATTTGACTCCCATTTAACATTTGGGATGCACATTGATACCCTGACATCCAAAACCTATGCCAAACTGGGTATACAGTACATTATAGGAACAAATCCTCCCTTAGTCTGCTGGTCAGAAAGTGTATGGCACAGCAGATGCTAATGCCAATTATCGACTATGGGGACATATTATACGGCTCGGCACCCCAAACCCACCTTAGCAAACTTGATACCCTCTACAATTCAATATGCCGTTTTGTTCTCCAATGCAACTACAACACACATCACTGTGAAATGCACAAAGTACTAGATTGGTCATCACTTGAGTCTAGGCGCAAAGTTCATCTTTCCTTTCTTGCTTTCAAATACTTTCTGGGCAAGCTACCCCTCTATCTAAACAAGTACATCACCCCTACGACATGCAGCACTTATCATCTGAGATCTGACTCCAAAAGACTGTTCGTGGTCCCATGGTTTAGCAAAGTATCCGACCGCTCCTCCTTGGTAAAACATTTTATAAATAAATACATTTAGTACTCCTTTCCTTGTCAATGAGCTTGGATGAGAAATTGTGATGCAAAATTGAGAGTTGCTATAACATTAATGGAAGATTATGAAGATCACTGTTTTCAGCAAAGGTTCCTGGCCAGACATTTGATGAAAGGCCTCCTAGCCATGTCTAAATTCCTTGGGGTGTATACTTTCAGAAAATATATACTCTTCTGGCAGTATTTACAGTGGCGAGAAAAAGCTTGTGAACCCTAATAATAATTACGGAAAATCCATAGTTTTTCCATGATAACCTTCTGTTACGCCGGTGCTGCCCGCAGACCAGACCCGTTCCTTTCACTGAGGTGAGGAACGTATAGAAGCACGCACCCGCAGCAAAGGGAGCGTGTCCGGAGTGTGGTGATTTTGGCGTTGCCAGGCCAGGTGTATTTAGCTAGCAATACTTGCCGGTACCGGTGTAGAAATGCCGTTGTCGTTGCCGTTAGCCAAAGTCTGGGATTGGAGAATTCCGGAAGGTCGTTTGTCCAAGCAGGGGTCTAGAGCCAGAGAGAGACGTCCGTCAAGCCAAGTCGTAACCTGAGAGAATGAGAGAGAAAACGCCAGAGTAGTAATCCAAGTGAAAACTATGTCGAGCAATGAGTAAGAGGAAGAACTGGCATTATAAAGTGTGACTGGCCAATCAAAGGTGGGGGCAGGCCTGGAGGACTGCGTGGAGCTATCCTGGATAGGTCCCCTTGATTGGCAGGCAGGTGAGGACTCTTGTCTTGGTAGGAGGTCCTCTTAGTGTGCTGGGGGCGGGTCTTCACTGCAAGAGCAGTGAATACATTAACCTCACCCGGCGCGCGCTGTTCAGGCGCGCGGCTGGAGAACACGGCGGCCGCATGCGGGACTGCAGACCCCGCGGGCATCCGAGGACGCAGAGCACGGCGGGGAACCCCCAGGACCGCCGAAGGTGAGTGACGCCAGCGAGAGGCGCGCGCCACGGTAGCGGGAGTAACCGCAGGAGAAGGAAGACCAGGGCGCGGATGCCGCGATCCCTGAATCCTCACACCTTCTTGCATCTAAAAAGCGGGTACAGCTGCCGTCAGGATATGAATCAGGGAGTCCACACGCTATAGATCTAAAAGTTTATGTTTAATGAGTGCATGACAGCACAAAACAAACTGCTACAAGGAACTTCTTGACGCGTTTCGTCTCGTTGGAGACTTTGCATTCTTGCATCTAAAGCAGTTTTTTCTTAAATATCCAACAGGGTTTATATAAACCAATTCCATGTCTTTTGAATCAAAATTATGTATTAATTAGACAAGCATTGAGTAATTGAGAGTCAGGGTATGTGGAAAAGTAAGTGAAACCCTGGTTTTATCAGCTAAACTAAAGGGGACAATTAGAATCAGGGTTTAAATAATTAAGTAGATCTTCAGAGGTGTTTTAGGGAGGCCATGCCATATATAAAGATCAAAAACTTGGTAAGTTTGGTCTTCACCATACACAGGTGTGTGGAAACACGTCATGCCAAGATCAAAACAAATCTCTAAGGACCTCAGAAAAGCAGTTATTAATGTTCATCAGTGTAGAAAGGGTTACAAAATAATTTCTAAGGATATATGGCTCCACCAATCCACTGTCAGACACATTGTCTACAAATGGAGAAAGTTCAAGACCAGATGTCACTCTACCCAGGAGCAGTAGTCCTACCAATATCTCTCCAAGAACAAACCGACAAATCATCGAGGAAGTCCCAAAGAACCCCAGAATAACATCCAGGGATCTGCAGACCACTCTCGCCTTGAATAATGTGAGTGTTCATGACTCAACTATCAGAAAAAGACTGAACAAGAATGGTAGTCATGGAAGGATAGCAAGGAGGAAACCACTGCTCTCTAAAAAGAACATTGTTGCCTGTGTAAAATTTGCCAAAGATCACATAGATGATCAACAAGTCTTCTGGAACAATGTTCTCTGGAAAGATGAATCAAAGGTAGAACTTTATGACCTCAATGAGAAATGTTATGTTTGGGGATAACCAATACTGTGTTTAGACAGAAGAACCTTATCCCAACCGTCAATCATGGTGGTGGGAGTATGATGGTTTGGGTCTACTTTGCTGCTTCAGAACCTGGTTGGCTTGCCATCAATGACACAACCATGAATTCTGCATTGTGTCAAATGGTTCTAGAGGATAATGTCAGGCCATCCGTCCGTGAGCTGAAGCTGATTTGAAAGTGGGTAATGCGGCAAGACAATGATCCTAAACATTCAAGCAGATCTACAAAAGAATGGCTGGAGAAGAAGAAATTCCACGTTTTAGAATTTTCTAGTCAAAGTCCTGACCTAAACCCAATTGAAATGTTGCAGCAGGACCTGAAGCGAGCTGTCCATGCAAGGACGCCCTCAAATATCACTGAGTTGAAGACGTTCTTTAAGGAGGAATGGGCCAAAATTCTTCAAAAACGATGTGAGAAACTGACTAGTAGTTACAGGAAATGCTCAGTTGAAGTCATTACTGCTTGTGAGTGTGCCACCAGGTATTGAATCTAAAGGATCACATAATTTTTCACAGATGAATATTGAATGTTGAATCAAATGTGCATAAATAAATGCTGAAAAAGTATTATGTTTTTGTGTAATTTATTTGATCAGGTTTATCAATTCTTAGAACTTAGATTGAGATCTAATAACATTTTAGGTTTGAAATATGGGAAAATCCTAAGGGGTCCACAAACTTTTTCTCGCCACTGTATGTGCTAGGGGGATTATTTGTCTGGTCAATTATGGGTGCGTGCGCCTTTTGCACTTATCCTTGAAAAATTGAGATACTGTATGACGAGTCCAGCTAAATACATGCCTGTATTCGCCAAACAAAGAACGCAAACCTATACCTTTCTCTTGAAGAGCTCCGCTGATAAAGGTATCTGTCAAGTCTCACCAGTGATCTGTAACAGTTTGCATTTATTTTTCCTTCTACTTCCTATTTGTCATTGTTTTCAACTATTTTTCTTTTGTTAAGGGTGTACACTTCTCGAGTTGTTTATTTGACCCTGAGTTTATTTGGTCTAAACCCATATTTTGCTCTTGTCCTTAATGAATTATAGTAGTAATTATGATGCAATCTAGAGGTGTAAGCCTCTAAACGAAATATACTCGATACCTACAGTTTTTTAAACTTGTTATCAAATTACATTCTCCAGCTTTCATGAACTACCCCAGGCAACACGGATGGACTGAGTAATTCTGATAATGGTGTTGCCAGCACCACTCCAAGTTGCTTTAAAGTCCTTCTATGTATCTCGTGTGACTATGCTGACTTATGTTCACATCCTTCAATACATCTATGTTCCTTGTTAGTGTCAATCTTCTGTACAAAATATTAGACAAGATTTGTCTTCATTTAGTCAATGCTCAATTTGTCTAGCAAACTTTGTTATTTAGGCTACATATTTAGCCAACGTTATTACAACCCGTGGTGTGTTTCCATGGGCAAAATAGCACTGTAGCCTGGCCCCCTTCTCATGCATGGCCGCTTCTCCCGCTGATGTGTTATACTTGTCCCGCTGTAGCACACCATGGGTTGCAACAATGGTGGTTGCATCTGTAACTCTACTTTCCTTACGAAAATAATTTTCAAAGTGTCTACTGTTTTGTCTAGTCCTTTGAACATAACCCTTCTGTTATTCTTGGCTTCCTTTTCTTGTGCAGTTTAATTCAACATAACCCTTTGAGGCCAAGCAGATAAATTTAAAGGCTGATGTCTGGAAAAGTTCCTCAAGAGCAGCTGCCCTTTAGCACCAAACCAGAATTCACTGTACAAAGGGTTAACTGCTAAGGATTCACTGCTCCAGTTTTCAACCCTACCCTGTGCAAGTTTTATTGCTGGGTGCTTCAGGACTGGAATCTTGCAGCAGAATAAAACACCACCCTTTCAGTTTATTTGCTTTGCCCCAAAGGAGGTAGTCTTTGATGCTATCCCAAAGAGCTGTTCTCTGCTACCTTTTGCTATCATTCCTGCACTGCACCTGCCAACATACTGGACTGGAAACAAAAAAAGCTAGATTTAACATAATGACTTGAGCTCCCTCTCCGCTTTGAACTACTATTGCCTTGCTCTCCAATGTTTACTTATGCTCTCTCACTATAACTTTTGCCTCTGTCTGACTCCCACTCTACTGTATTTCTCCCAAATTCTCCCACTTCATATCCCATTCTTTACTGAACTCTCCATGTTGCTGCCATCACTTCTATCTACTTCTTGCCTCTCTCCACAGCCGCATCCTACTTTTTCTTTCTCTCCTTACTACTACTTTCACTGCAGTGACATACCTCCTAATCCTGGGCCTGTACATATAACAATCAAAATGTCTTGCACCCTACTCCAACGTCTAACAAAGTGTAAGTTTCACCACTCAATGCCAACCCCCTCATCCACTATTATACAAATTTCACCACGCGTTTCACCAATCTATATTTTATTCATTTCCCTCTCTCAAGCTCCTACAGATCAGGCTTACACACTCAGACACCACCTCCCCTGCTGCACTCTCCTATAGTGACTTTTCCTTTAGCTACACCGACAGACAAGGTGGCAGAAAAGGTATCTTTCTCCATGCTCAACAGTTTCAATCATATCCCCCTTCCCCCTCTCTTATTCTCATCTTTTGAAGTTAACACTGTCCATTTCTTTGCTCCTCTCTCCCTTTGTATTGCTGTCATTTGTCGCTCCACCTAACCAACCTCTCAATTTCTTAATAAGTTTGCTTGGCTTCCTCTCTTCTAACAGACTCTCATCCTGGAAGACTTTTTAATATTCCCATTGACACCCCCAATGCCTCTGCTGCTTCACAGCTGCTCTCTGTAACCTCCTCCTTTGGCCTTTCAAAGGACTACCTCTCCTATTCACTCTATTTTTTTTGTTCCCTCTGCTGCTCAGTCTTTAACTTTTCAAATTCTAACAATCTCTGATCACCACATCCTAACTTTGACACACTATCTCCTGCACCTGCACCCTCAACCACACCTAACGCCATACGCACTTGTAGATACGTGCTTTAGACCCCCTCCAATTTTCAACGTCATTAAAACCTGTCCTCATTCCCATCTCTACCCTTTCCTGTCTGACATGGCAACCTCTCTGCACAACAGTAGACTTTCATCAGACCTATCACACAACATGAAGGAGAAACAGGTGCGCAAATCACATCAGGACATGGAAAGAAAGTAGAAACACAAAATAGTGCAATATTGTCAACCCCAACAAATGATTTCAATGTTGAAAGCTCTATAAAATTGAGTGAATCAGTGATTACTAAGTGACCCTTGTTGATGACATCCATAGTGGAAGACGACTTCATTCAGCCCAGTGCATGCTGTGACGCCGCGGAGCAGATGCTGTTGCTGTGAACATCATTGTCTGACCATATGACCCAGGGTGGTCTAAATGCTCACAAACAAAGGCACTTATGTAAGTGGAATACTTTGTGTTTTTAATATTAAAAACAGTACTATACTATTTTTCCTTTTCCTTTTAAGTTTTCCTTTTCCTTTTAAGTATATGGATTTCCCCCCCTCTCTATGGATCTGGAGTACTTATCTGGAGACAAAAGTTGGTAACTTCTAATAACCACACCGCTTTTATATCACGTTGCACACGTGAGTGCAAATTTTATAGAGCTTTCAACATTGAAATCATTTGTTGGGGTTGACAATATTGCACTATTTTGTGTTTCTACTTTCTTTCCATGTCCTGATGTGATTTGCGCACCTGTTTCTCCTTCGTTTGCTGATTGAATTTGATTTGAATTCTACGTCGGGAGCTGCACTCATTAAGGATAGTATACCATCTGTGTTATTTGATTTATAAGTAATGTTATTTGCGCTTGTTTATCTCTTCACTATCACATGACATACCTACAATTTAAGCTCAGCTTAACCCGCTAACGCCAAAAGTGTCTAGCATTGCTGAACATAATTTTGAGGAATAGTACAAAGCAGATTTCTTCTAGTACAAAGCCGTACTACTATTCTACAACACTACCCTTTCCATGCAATCTACTTATCTTCTCTCATATCTACTACAGTCTTCTAACTCTTAATGTCAATTCACAACTTTAACTCCCTACTCTGCCCAACTACACCAGCATCCCCTTCTGCCTTCGTGACCAGATGCAGGTGCCACCCTTTGCACACCCAAATCCACTCTTAGCTCTTTTTCCCCGGTGACTAAGGAGGCGGTCTCCACGTACCTGTTATCCTCTCCTCGTACAACCTGCCTGCTTTGCTCCCTCTTTGCCACACTAACTTCTACCTTAACTAACCTCTTTAACTTTTCTCTCACCACCAACACATTCCGATCTTCTTTTAAACATTTTAAGCATTTCACCTATTCTAAAGGAACCTTCTCTTACCAACCCTCATCATTCACTGTTGAACTCTCTGTAAACTGGCTGCCATACTCAGAATTTTATCAGGTAGTGTTAGGAAATTGGGTATGCTGTGACGTGGCTGCAGGCTTCTAATGCTTTGACCAAAGGGTTTAACTAAATGACCCTTACTCACGAGAATATCAGCACTGAAGTATTGCAGTATGTATTTTGTCACATTGGATGTAGTGTTGGGCATTTCTGTCTTTTGTAATATATAAATGCAGACAGTTTAATCAAAAAGGAATAAAACAAAGTGTGATACATTAGCACCTACTATACTCCATGATGCCGAAAGATTGATATATAAAAGTACCGGTGTTATTGATATAAAACCTCTCTTAGACGAAATCTGGTTCAGGCATTCCCAAACATTTGCTTTTAAATCTCAAACTTTGTCTCTGACAAAGAACAGGCCAAGCTTTTGTGTGTGTGTCTTATTTCCCACGCATCAATCTTTCGTGGCATGTACTTTATTGCTAATGTGACTAGGAGAGAGAGCATGATTGTAATAAAACACTTTATAACTCGCTTTCCCTGTAACCACTAGATTAACGCTACCCATATCATTGTGTTTACAGGCATAGACATCTGTCTTGACAGCGCTAATTCTAATTTTGAGAGGGGAACAAATCTGACATTTGCAACATAGACACCCTCTCATATTTTGTCATTAAAACAGTGTTCTCTTGCTTGTTACATATTTATATTTGATATCATTGTGGATTGGATGACATATGAAGTATCATACATTTTATATATCTGTAAGGATATGGAGGGCATCCTTTCTGTCACCTCTGCTGGCCAGAGAGGGTCCCAGGAATTTACGACTTCCCTTTGAAACTGACACATCAGTACACTGTCACAAGTCAGCTCAATGTAAACATGGTTCTCCTGATTATTATTATTATTTGATTGCCCTAATAAAAGGCATGCTCCTATAACCAGTGCCTGGTAAACCCTTGGTTGCTGTAATTTTCCCACAACTTAACCTGTTCATCACTCTATCGTGGCAGTCAGCCTGTTTAATTTCTTAGGGGCCTTTTAATTGGGAGGTGTTGTGATCAACCAAGTGTTTTCTTTACCTTCCCTGTCCTTTATCAGGGAATCAAGAAAGTTGTGGGGAGGGAGGTACTCTGGCTGTACAAGCACTTGCTGAACATGCCATGCCATCACAAATAAGGAGTAGCCAGAAGAAATCAACCCCCTGCCAAATGTAACTTAAAAAATACATTAAAACTACTTATAGGTGACTGCACGCACTGAACACCTCTGGAGATAGCTTTTCATGGAAGCCTACTCGCCTTACGTCTAACATCCAATTTCCCTCCCCCTCTAACCCCATTGGGAGCAGCTGTGCGGCTGAATCAATCTCCATCCTATGTAACACCCTCCCCCCCAACCTTAATGACTTCAGCTGTCGGACTGAACTGTATTCTAACCTGAGCCACACCTTATCCTACAATGAGCAGGCCACCTTCTCCTTGTTTCAACATTGTCCCTTTTTCCCTCTAGATTGTAAGCTCTCACAAGCAGGGCCCTCACTACCTTTTTGTGTCTGTTTGTGCATGTTTATCCTCACCTGTATGCAATTGTTTGTGTTTGTAATATACATAACTCTGTTCTCCAGTGTACCATGCTGCGGAAAATATTTGCGCTTCACAAATAAAAAATAAAAATAATACAGGGATTGGAGCCCAGATTCCTGTGCAAACTCTTTCTGCCGATGATCTGAGGCTATGGATCGATCAGTGAACCTGCACCCCACAGTCCGGTGCCCTGGTAGTCACAGGACGTAGGTCAACAGGCCTTTCCACCTTGCTCCAATGTTCCCCTCCCCATTCCCTGCTTAGCCCACTGGACTAAGGAAACAAAATGGCTGCTACAGCCATGTCACTTAGACCTACCCTCTAATAAAGGCACTGGAACAACCCAGCGCAGGGAAGGGAGCATACAAGCCCTGGCTGGAGATCAGGTGAGCAAGATATAATGCTGCACTGTAGATGGGAGGTAGCAGACTTTAAGCAGACAGCCGGGAAAGATAGTGTGTTCTCTTACACGTGGGGAGTCCCCGACTAACTCGTCCAGTGGGTAGAGCTCAATGGGCTTTAGTTCCCCACCAATTACCAGGAACTGGACTTAAAGAACCCAGGTTATTGAGTTGAGCAGCCACATATATACCACCTGACTGTCTAGGGTACTGGGTGGGAGGAACTGTATTCCCATCCCACCATTTAGTAGTGTCTCAAAATTTCACTTCCACTCCTCGCTAGAATTCAGAATATCCACACACAATTTGGCTCCATTACTTAGAATCCCAAAACGATCTAATACTTTTAAAGACTACATGTCCCTTTACAATCTTTCTGGTGCTTAAATGAAACCACTAATAATAAAAATACCCAGTCACTGCAAACTCAAAACTCAAACCTATTACGGTCTATGTATGGTGTGTATGTATATCTGTGTGTATATCCTCTGATGTATTCACTTCTGGTGACGAAACGCATCAGGATGCCACGTTGCACGTGGTGACGTCACTCCAGTCCGGTCCGTGCATGTTGTTTTCTCCAAGGAACTGAGTGCTGGCACAAATCTCTACAGGAGATATACAGCGGTATATGGAGGCTGTCAACCATTTGAGGAAGCAGGGACTTTTATCCGTGTGTCCATCTGCGGTATGGTGACCGGTGAGGGAGCCTGAACTGCGCGCTATACCAGCACAGCTGTGGTCAGTATGATTCCCCCAGTCCCTCTTCTCCCTGCCTCATTCCTCCCACCTCCTGCACTGTGAGACTTCCAACATCTTGCCTGCTCATTATACCGGGATTAACTACCTGCACGCTGACAGACTGTTGCACACCCAGGCAGTGACGTACCCCACGATTGAGATTTATCTCATATATGCTGATTTTTATCTGATCTCTTGTGAGTGTTGTCCAGGGGACCTTTTTTATTATTTTTCGATTTTGATTAAATTATCTATACGGTATCACGCTATGGAGCTTGTACTTCTTTTTATTTCTTGTGTGTGTGTGTGTGTGTGTGTGTGTGTGTGTGTGTGTGTGTGTGTGTGTGTGTATATATATATATATATATGTGTGTGTGTATATATATATATATATATATATGTGTGTGTGTGTGTGTATATATATATACACGAGAGAACGAAAGAAACTGTTTCCCCCAAAGAGCAAACAAGAAACAGCACTCAATAGATAATGCAAAGAGAACCTGTATTTAAAAATACATCGCACACTTAATCCAATGTTTCGGTCCAGAAAGGACCTTCCTCGGGGGGTGCTGGAGAACAATGGCACAGAAAGATATTTATACCCAAAAACAGAACCCAGTGTGTAATCAATTAGAGGAATTTGTCTCGCTGACTGATGACAGGATCCATCTGATCCAACGAAGACGTCCGCCTCTGCGTGGGGTGAACTTCCGTTGGAGTGTCTCACCTTTAAGAGTCTCTCACTTGCGGTGGTGGTCTGGTCCCAGACCACAGGCCGCACGTCACTGCACGGCGTCTTTCCTGTGTCCCTGACACTATTGGGCTGATAGGGACATTCCCCATCTGAGGGGCCTTTCCCTAATGCACCCACAAGCTGATGGTGAGTCGGGCCTGAAAGGGGACTCTAGGCCTAGTCTTAGGGCCACTGGGACCTGAGACTACCTCACCCTTCTCTGTCCAGCTCCCGACTGAAGCCTGGTGCCAGGCGCACCATATGTTTAAATCTCCTAGTGCCATCCTTCCTGGAGCCCTATTGGCTGCTGCGCCTCACATGTCTAACAGCCCCTGGGGCTGCTGGGGATTATAGTGCCCTCGCTGAGCCTTTCCCTGACATGGCCGCCGCAATCCTCCATTGCGCATGTGCAGGAATCCTACAGCGCATGTGCCACTTACAAAATGGCGGCGCCTTTACCGGCGTCTCACCACGGAGCTCCGGTGACCGGATCACTAGCCTGCCTACCGCAGCGCTCCCTACAACTGTGCCGGGTCCGCCTGCCACTCCGGCGGCACCCGGCATCTCCCTGCATGCGCCTCGCTACAGGTAAGGGGAGCAAGGGGAACCTGGCTGCACTAGTGAATACAAATAATAGACCTAATCACGTTTATGCTCTTTACTTACACTGTGTGCACACATTATGCGATGGCAAAGATTGCATGAATCTGCAGTCCACTTAAAAGCTTTTACATATTTCATTTTATATTTGAGTTATTGGCAGCGCAGGAATTACAGTGAGATATTCAAATCTATAATTGGAACATAAGTTACTCACACATTTGTGTTTATTATAGACTCAAATCTATTATAACAAAAGAGAAAATTACAACTGTTTACATTGTTTAGAAAAGGAAAGTGGTTATTATACTACTTTATCGTTAATCATTCCAGGTTTCTTTATTTGAATGGGTGGTTATGGCCTTTGCCAAACTGCTGTCAAGACCTTTCTCTAAATAAGATGTTTTTCTTTTATGCGACATTTACTGCAATTGTGCCAAAGATGACATCAAACACTCAATTCATTTGACCACCAAATTTCCTCAACATCTTGCAGCACTTAATCAAATATTTTAAATATATATAATTATTTTCACAACATTATAGTGTAAACATGTTGCAATTTAAGATCCTTTAGGCAAGTTTATTCTGTACACCGTTTATAATTATTTATTACTGCTTAGAATTCTAGTACCCATTTTGGACATGGAGAAAAGTAATGGTTTTGATGCCTCTTATGGGATAACATTAAAATTACGCAGACGTTGTATTTAAGACCACACATGTTCTTTCTTTAGATTATGATTAATGCAAGATTCTGACAGATTTATCTTATTTTACAATGAAAATTACAAGTGAACAATATCTTCCAATTTGCCAGTGACTAAAGCAGTATCCTACAATTGTACTATTTAGAAATATACAGTATACATAAATCTGAGTGTTATAAAAACACACACACACAAATGAACATACATTTGATAATGTTTATTTGGCCTATAGCATATAGACCAAAGTAGTTGCTTATATTTTATATTTATTCATTTGAGTAAGTACCGTAGTGGTGTTTCATATGGGCCAGCAAATCCGGCTACATGCATAGCTTAATGCTGGCGTTGGTTACGCTGTAAATTGCAGAGCACCTGCCAATGATTTAGAAAAACAATAAGCGCACAACAAAATAATCATTGCTGACTCGAATTTCAAAATTAGTTCTCATAAATGAAATCCAAATTGTGGCTCTAGTGCACCTTACTCTGCAAGTGACAGTGTTCATCTTACACTTTTCCATTTAAATTGAAACAGATTAAATCATTCTCAAATAAAGCAGTTTTTCCCTTCTCTCTGAACCAGGTTACATTGTGTTCGGCCCGTAGATGAAGAGGTTTTTTATTTTTTTGGTTTGGGTGTAGCTGATTTTCCTGGCATACTCAAAAAAGAGATTTTGGCCTTTGAGAACTGGTCTATTTTCTGTTTGCTCTTTTCTCTGTTAGCATCTACAGTACATACAGATATACAGCTCCTATATCATGTACTATATCTTTACAGTTTAGACCTCACTTTATCTCATTTTCATTTTTCTTGTCAGGGTATTCAGAAATGTAAGACTAAGCATTTTTACATTTTTGTCTGCATTTCATTTAGTACATTTTCGCACAACATACATGTCCAAGACAGATAGAGAATACATGAGGATCATGCACTGTTACTTGCCAAGTAGCCACAGCATACTTAAGCAATTTCTTATTACAGATTTCTAATAAGTTTACCAACATGTCCTATTATCTGTGATTTATACGTTTCTATTAAATATTTGGATGGAGATTTCAAGGTTCAACACATTATTTACGGTATGTGCATGCCTACTCGTCTTTCTAAACAATCACCAAAGAGATATGGTGAGGAAATGTAACATCTGCAGTTTACTTCACACATCTTTACAAAACCTTCTTGTATTTTATCATGAAGCTTCAAAGATTTTCCCTCCTTCAGTTATTAGACCAGCAATGCTTCACCATTGTTTAAACAAGACATCAACACAAAGCATTTAGAACCATTTTTTAGCTTGCAAAATTCATCCCACAGATTAGATCAAAGAGCAATGCTGCCTACCTTAAAATATTTCAAATACTAATCCAGTTGTTTTACTAAATCCTGTAGTTTCCATCTAATAAAACGTGTGTTCGTACTATTCACAAACTGAATGTATTGTTGGGTGATGCATCTTGATGTAATGTTAGTGTTTAAGATTAAGAGATTCTTAGGAGCTTCTTCATTAATATGTGAGAAGAGACTTCAAGAAGTAGTAATATTGCCTGTAAAGTATTATTTAGGTACTGTTTTTGTTTGATATTTAAAATTATATATGGTATATTTGTTAGGTAAATAATCAAATCTAACACTTTTTTTTTTTTTTTTTTAGCAGCCTTGCAAGACTGATATACTGTATTAGCTATGGGGATTTGTCTTGGTATGTTTTGAACTGACAGAACTAGAACAGATTAGCAACTGTCACTACGAGAGCATGGTCTCTCTTTTATAACAGGGACCCTGGCTTGACAAATGCACTGGGACAAGTTAAGTCATACCTCACAAATATACCACTTTTGTCACGAAAATTGCATGCCGATGAGACATTTTGCTTTAAGGTTATTTTTGTCTATATTTCAAAAGGTTGCAATCTCAGCACAGTAAAGTCATAGCAGATAAATAAGTTCCAGGTCAGCCTGGAACATTAGGAATGAGACTTAACATTTCAGGCTGCAAAAGTACCATCTGTAAAGAGTCTGAGTATTTGGATAAGCCTGTCTTAAATAGGTACTCACCGCTTGAAAATAAAGTCCCAGGTGGCCGACATAATGGTGTCTGATGTCAAGACATCATAACATATGACACGTCGAAATCATGTGTCAAGTAGATGCAAATGACGTCAATTATGTCGGGACCAAGGCTGTCCTATGTAAATACTACTACCATGGTGTGGCAAAAGAACAAAGGCCAGCATTTGTTAATCATACTGTACAAAAACATACACATGAGAGAATACAGTGCAAGAAAATCTACAAACATAATAAATAAACAACAATTCTGCGGATGCAACGTATACAGTACAAAAATACACAGCAAAGAGGCAGAAACATTACATATTTATATCATTAATAAATCTAATAATGTATCTTCAATTCTCAATAAGAACCCATATTTTCTTAACTAATTACATTTCATGCTGCAATTCCTCTCAACATAATCTCTAGAAACTGGTTTGCATGCTAGTGAATCTATATAGTAAGAACATAAAAATATATTTACATATAATGTATTTATCAAGATTTATGAGTAATGCATAAGTATCAATATGAATACAACAAAATTAATACATGTATTGTCCATTATCCCAAACCCATCCACAGGCAGATGCAGAACACATGGATATCCCCATGTATGGTATGTCTTTTTATATAGCGCCATAAATGTACATAGCGCTTCACAGTAGTAATACACGTTGTAATTATATAAATAACAGGTCATGGGATTAAGTGCTTCAGACATAAAAGTAACATTAAGGAAGAGGAGTCCCTGCTCCGAGGAGCTTACAATCTAACTGGTAGGTAGGGGAACATATAGAGACAGTAGGTGGGAATTCTAGTAAGTGCGTCTGCAGGGGGCCAAGCTTTGTGTCCAGGATTATCCACAGTGCTATTCATATGCTTCTTTAAGCAAATGTGTCTTAAGGTGGATCTTAAAGGTGGATAGAGAGGGTGCTAGTCAGCTATTGAGGGGAAGGGCATTCCAGAGGTGCAGGGCAGTCAGTGAGAAAGGTTTAAGGTGGGAGAGGGCTTTAGATACAAAGGGGGTAGAAAGAAGACATCCTTGGGAAGAACGCAAGAGTCGACATATACTCTAATTCGATATCCAGAAAACCTACATTTTCTAACTATCAAGAAACATCATTTTCATCATTCAGCCCATTAGGAGGACTAGTATTCAATTAATTCATAATATGTCTTTGTTTGAGGCGTTTATTTTTATTTTCTCCCCTCCTTGGTTTAAACACCTGTTCAATGATTTGATACCTCAATTAGCTGACTGTATGTTTACACTTATCAAAGTGTCTAGCCACTGGTGATACCTCTGAATGATGTCTAATGAGACTCTTGTGTTCACTGATACGTCTAGTAAATACCCTCGAAGTCTCACTGACATAAATGTTGCCACATGGAAATTTTAGGAAATATACTACAAAGTCAGATTGATAGTTAACATATGTCTTGATGTTAAAATCTTTCCCAGTTTGTTGATGTGTGACTATTCCCTTTAATGATCCCATTAAAATGTGTGCAATGATCACACGGGTACATTCCAACTGGCTTATCTAACCACCCTCCAATTCCAGGACTAGATGACGTCTTTCAGATCTCTGCATATTAGTCTTTCCCTGAGGTTGCCTGATCTTCTGTATGACATCAGTGTTTGATGTTGTAATGTCCATGAGATTTTTTCATCACTCTGTAAGATATAGCAGTGCTTTTTAATTATCCTCTCTACTTTATTCGACACAAGAGAATACGTGGATACCATAGGTATCCTTCCTGACATTGTCTTGCGTGATGTAGTTTTTAAAAAACGGTCTATTTGTCATCTATTTCCTTTTTAGCACTTGTAGTTTTTTTATCGGGTTACCACTTTCCACAAATTTATCCACCATTTAACTAGTCCTATTATCCAAAATTGTATCATTACTCACAATCCTACAAATCCGTAGCAACTGGCTTCAGTTGGATGGTTGGGAGCTATTGACTTGGAGATCAGTCACAGTCTTTTTTTTCAACTTGACATCTAGGAAAATAATCATCTCATATCTACTTGTACTTCTAAAGCCAATAGTATCATGTTATAACTCCAACTGTGGTGGAAAAAATTCCTCAAACAATTGTTGTCCACACCAAAACGATGTGATCTATGTATCTATGCATGACAAATGCTCTCAAACCAATCCATAAACATGTTCACATATGACGGGGCCACGTTGGATCTCATAGCTGTATCGTGCACCTGTAGGTCAAATTGACTATCAAGTAGAAAATAATTGTTAGTCAATACAGGTTAGCAATTCTGTTAAGACATTTTGAGACGTACCACTCAAATTCTATTTTTTCTGAGCTCTTCTTACCACTCAAATGACTTGACCGAGCGGAATGCATGTATTGTATTTTATGTCTTCATTTATATAGCGTTATTAATGTACATAGCGCTTCACAGGATTAATACACGTGCTAATCAAATAAATAACAGATAATATAAACAGGTCATGGGAATAAGTGCATCAGATATAAAAGTAACATTAAGGAAAAGGAGTCCCTGCTCCGAGGAGCTTACAGTCTAATTGGTAGGTAGGGAGAACGTACAGAGACAGTAGGAGGGAATTTTGGTAAGTGCGTCTGCAGGGGGCCAAGCTATATGTATCATGTGTCCAGTATAATCCACAGTGCTATTCATATGCTTCTTTAAGCAAGTGGGTCTTAAAGGTGGATAGAGAGGGTTCTAGTCGGTTATTGAGGGGGAGGACATTCCAGAGGTGCGGGGCAGTAAGTGAGAAAGGTTTAAGGCGGGAGAGGGCTTTAGATACAAAGGGGGTAGAAAGAAGACATCCTTGAGAGGAATGCAAGAGTCGGGATGGTACATAACGAGAAATTAGGGCTGAGATGTAAGGAGGAGCAGAAGAGTGTAAAGCTTTAAAAGTGAGGAGGAGAATTGAGTGTGTGATACGGGATTTGATCGGAAGCCAGGAGAGGGATTTCAGGAGGGGAGACGCAGAGACAGATTTAGGAAAGGGTAGAGTGATTCTGGCAGCAGTGTTTAGGATAGATTGTAGGGGAGACAGGTGAGAGCCAGGAAGGCCGGACAGCAGGAGGTTACAGTAATCAAGACGGGAGAGAATGAGGGCCTGAGTCAGAGTTTTAGCAGTCGAGCAACAGAGAAACGGGCGTTTCTTAGTGATATTGCGGAGGAAAAAGCGACAGGTTTTAGAAACATTCTGAATGTGAGAGGAGAATGTGAGAGATGCGTCTAGTGTGACCCCTAAGCAGCGTGCTTGGGCTACTGGGTGAATGATCGTACTTCCAACAGTAATGTGGAAGGAGGAAATAAGGCCAGGTTTGGGAGGAAGTATGAGGAGCTCTGTTTTTGCCATGTTGAGTTTAAGGCGGCGGAGGGCCATCCAGGATGATATAGCAGAGAGACATTCAGAAACTTTGGTTTGTACAGCAGGTGTAAGGTCGGGTGTTGAAAAGTAAATGTGTGTCGTCAGCATAGAGGTGATATTTAAACCCAAGAGCTGTTATTAGGTCCCCTAGAGAGTGTGTGTACAGAGAAAAGAGAAGAGGTCCCAGGACAGAGCCCTGGGGTACCCCCACAGAGAGATCAATAGAGCAGGAGGAGGTGATAGCAGAAGAGACACTGAAAGTACGATGGGAGAGGTAAGAGGAGATCCAGGATAGAGCTTTGTTATGAATACCAAGAGTATGGAGAATGTGAAGGAGAAGATGGTGGTCCACAGTGTCAAATGTGGCAGAGAGGTCGAGTAATATGAGCAGAGTGTAATGACCTCTGTCTTTGGCAGCATGGAAGTCATCCGTTATTTTAGTGAGGGCTGTTTCTGTGGAGTGAGCAGTGCGGAAGCCAGATTGTAGAGGGTCTAGGAGAGAATAGGTGTTGAGAAAATGGAGCAAGCGAGAGAATACATGACGTTCAAGGAGTTAGAAGGCAGGAGGGATAAAGGTCGATAGTTAGAAAGACAGGTATGGTCAAGCGTGCTGTTTTTGAGTAATGGTATGACTGTTGCATGTTTGAAGGAGGATTGGAAGGTACCAGAGTAGAGGGAGGAGTTAAAAATGTGTGTGAGGGTAGGGATTATAGTAGGACCAAGAGGTTTTAGGAGATGGGAGGGAATGGGGTCAAGAGAGCAAGTGGTAGAGGGGGAAGAGGAGATCAACAGTGACATCCTCCTCTGAGACAGTGGAAAAAGTCAAGGAAAGCAGGAGGAGAGTTAGGAAGAGGTGTAGGATGGGAGGAAGAAACAGGGAATATTCAGACGCATGGATTCTACCTTTTCTTTAAAATAGTCAGCAAAGTCCTGGGCGGAGATGGAGGAAGAAGAGGCAGCTGAGGGTGGTTTGAGTAGAGCATCAAAGACAGAGAAGAGTCGGCATGGGTTAGACTTGTGCTTGTTGATTAGAGAAGAAAAGTAGGCTTGTTTAGCTTGCGAGAGGGCAGAGTTGAAACAGGATATCATACATTTGTAGTGAAGAAAGTCTGCGAGTGTATGAGATTTCCTCCAGAGACGTTCAGAGGAACGAGTGGAGGAACACAGCATGCGCGTGTGGGAATTTAGCCAAGGTCTGGGGTTAGAAGGGCGAGGACGGCAGAGAGAAAGCGGGGCATGTAGATCAAGAGAGGCGGTTAAGGCAGAGTTGTAGTTCCTGGCCAGGCTGTCAGGGTCTGTAGCAGAGCTGAGAGAGGAGAGGGAGGAACGTAAAGTGGAATCAAAGTCTGGTAGGTGAATAGAGCGCAGGTTTCTGCAGAACCGGGGGGTAGATGGAAGGGTAGAAGCGAGATAGAGAGAATGAGATGAGGTGATGGTCAGAGAGGGGAAATGGAGAAATCAGAGAGAGAGAAGTTTTTAGTGAAAACCAGGTCTAGGTAGTGGCCATCCTTGTGGGTACTGGCTGCAGTCCACTGTTGAAGGCCAAAAGAAGAGGTTAGAGAGAGAAAGCTGGAAGCCCAAGGGAGAGAGGGGTCATCAATGTGGCAATTGAAGTCCCCAAGGAGAAGAACAGGAGAGTCTGAGGCGAGAAAGAAAGAGAGCCAGGATTCAAAGTGAGAGAGAAAGGCAGAAGGGGGATGAGTAGAGGTAGGTGGGCGATAGATGACTGCCACGTGAACAGGGAGAGGTGAGAAGATCTGGACAGTGTGAGCCTCAAAGGAGGGAAAAACAAGAGAGGGAGGAATAGGAATGGTTCGGTAACGGCAAAGAGAGGAGAGCAGGAGCCCCACACCTCCACCCCTGCCATCAGGGCGTGGAGTGTGGGAGAAAGAAAGGCCACCATAAGAGAGGGCAGCTTCCAGAGCAGAGTCAGACTGAGTGAGCCAGGTCTCAGTTATAGTAAATAGGAGCAGAGAGTGAGAGAGAAAGAAGTCATGCACAGAGAGGAACTTGTTAGAAAGGGAGCGAGCATTCCAAAGGGCACAGGAGAAAGGGAGAGAGGAGGGAGGGTGACGGGATGGGTATGAGGTTAGAGGGGTTTACACCAGAAGGAGTAGAGGTTGCATTTGGCAGACGAGGACGAGAACATACATATATAAGGCAGGGACCAGGATTGGGAGAGATATCCCCAGAAGCAAGGAGGAGAAGCATGGATAGAAAGAGAATGTGTGTGGAGGATTTGTAGGGGTGTGATTTAGTGCAGGCAGTATAGCTGTGTAGTGTCAGAGGGCGCAGGTAAGAAAGGAGTTCATGTGAACTGAGAAGTGGCGAAGGAAGGAGTGATGGAGATATATGAATAGAGTTAGCGACATAAGGAGGCTGGTAGAAAGAAGTGCATAATTTGAGAAGAAGTGAGATCACAGCAAATGTAAATGTTAAAGGCAGCATCACAGCCGTAGTAAAGTGCTGAGATGTGCAGTCTGGTATAGATGATATCCTCCTTTCCAGCATAGTTCAAATGCAGGAACGGGCCATTAGGTGTTGTCCACTTCTTCACAACTTCCTTTTAAACTTCAGCTACTTACAATGGGCTACTTAGAGATGGGCTGCAGGCAGCATAAAGCTGTTCTTTCTGGGGTTATATGGGCCTAGCAAGTCACCTGACAGTTAGGTTCTGTCTGCTTAATTAGCACATCTGATGCACATTCAAACAGTTGTTTTTTCTACCTAGATGGGTGTTCCCAGCCTAGGTGTCAAAGCTTAATTCAATTAGGGATTCAAAGATGGATTTTACCTAGCATATACTATAAAACACACAGCAAATGGTTGAATATATATGTATATAAATTATTCACATCAAGGGTGCAAAGTAAGTCACCTTCCATGTTCGTGAACTCTTTCCGTCACCAGAAGTTGTAGATAACAATCTGAAATATTGAATCGGAGACAATTGCACATCTAGGGGGCTTAGTTAGCTTTTTATAGACCTTTAACAGGTCTATAATGGTGTTATTGGGGTGATCACTAATGAGGAAATCCTTAATCTTATTTTTGTAAAAATGTTTTATTTAAGATAAAATGGTTTTGAATGCTTTCCGAACGATGTGTTCTAGTTCCTTTTTAAAATTAATGTGGATCTCCTTGTAGTATTTAATTATGCGTATGGTTAGAAGGTTGGCTTAGGGCCTTCCACTCATAAACATATTTTTTAAAATAACAGTGGCACCTCTGATTATCCGCTGCTTTAATTTTTATGGTTGCATCACTGCTCAAATGGTTAAGTGCTTGTCTTTTAGCCATGCTACGGTTCCAATGTACTGTACATTCCTCTGTTTCCAGCTCAATTTTTAAATTTACCTTGTGACTATACTAATGTATGTCTCCACTGCATGGTTATTCTGAGGTGGGAAAATTTGCTTTTGGTACGCCACTTACTTAGATGTACCAGAGCCATCACATCTCCAAAACATCTGGTATGTTAACATCTAAAGTATGCATGTCTGGGGGGAAAAAGGCCTTGAGTCGTACGTTGTTTATTTTTTTTTATTGCACTAGCTCCATATTGTTTTTCTAGTTATATATTTGATGGTATTGGGAGACGCCATCTGAGCATTGGTTACTTTATATAAATGTATATCTTTATACACATACTCTGTGATTACTCCACCCATTAGAGGGTTGTGATTGGGTACTTTTTATAATTTATTTTAGGCAAAGAAGTGACACAAACCCTCTGGTTTTTTTAGGCATGTTCCAATCACCAAATTATTATACAGTCTGTGCACATTCAGATTTTTATGTTTTTGATTTATATTCCCTAAAGCTTCAGCCTCGTACATTACACAGTGGTACAGGACAGCCGAGACTGTTTAGGAAGTACAAAGCTAGAAATACATTTTCTATTTTTTGTCCTTATGTACTCTGATTGACCTAAGTTGCTAGGTTTGCAAAGTGCAAATGGTAATTAGCTACATACCAAACATATGCTTCCCCTCTTTACTTCACCAGACTGATTATACATATGCTTGGTTGGAGAAACAAGTCCTACTCACCTATGTGAACGATATGCTAGGCCACTAGCGGATTACTTGGTGGATACCAGATAGTATGACAAAACACATATCTTTAAATAACAGGGGCTTGTATTTATAGGCTCGCCCAGTAACACACTGGTGATCTTCAATCGGGAGGAGCATACACTTATCGTTCAACACAGGTTAAACAACAGTACACCAACATGTGAGTTTCTGCGCATTAGTCTCTCAATGTTTCTCCTTAAGTCCCAATGACCCTGTGTTATTAAGGGAAACCTTTATTGATGCCAGCATAACGTTGGAGCCCTTAGGTGTGCAAACTATATAGAAACCCTTGCTACAGCTTAAGAGTAGTCTGCAGTCGGTGGTGCTTACTAGGTAATGAGGTAATGATACTAAAACAAGAAAAGAAACCTAGTTTCTAGCACTCTCCCTACTGAACTGGCAGATTCATTAATGATTTAAAATACTTTTTAATGTCAAAATAGATTGTTAAAATACAGGGTATTAAAAAATACAACAAGAAAATGCAGCTCTGATCCTATTAAGAGTGCTGTGATAGAACTTCACAACAGGATCCGACCAGCATGTGTACTGTGGTGTTTGCAAGTAGGGTCTTCTCAGGGTTTACTCAGGACTCCTGGAACACGAGCAGTTGATACGTGAGGTGGACCTTGACTGTCCTATCTGTGACCTCTCTGAGCCGGCAGAACTGCAGTAGTTCTGTTAACGTGCTGGTCTTGGCCTCTAGCACACTGGTACAGTGACGCGATCCTCATGGTCTCAGCAGCTCTGCCTCCACAGATGTATTTTATCTTCGCTCTACCTTTCCCCAAAGAGGAGGCGGCTGTGTGGCCTTCAATATCTTATTGTATTCTTTAACCTGTGCTCCCTTTTAAGACATGATATGGCAATTACTGTATTGTTCTATATTTTTTACATTGCTTCCCCCCCACCCCCTGATTCCCATTTATATAGCAATACTTTTCCCTCTGTCACCCTCTTATCTCCCTCCTTTTATTTTACACACTCAAGTATAAGATTGCTTTGCCCTTTTACTCAGTTTCCCAGTTAAAATATTCCTCCGGCCGACTAACCATTTTCTCTCCAAATGCAGCAGATTCATGTTAAATTGAAATCCAACCCGCATGTAAAGACGTTGATGTTTCTTCACCAGCATTCCAAAAAACCAAAACATTCTTTCCTAAACCAACGTCTCAGCAATTCATCAGCATCTCTAGGTTCCATCCGTCTCCTTTACTTTTGTATTATACACAAGTAGCATTTCACATAATATCCTTTTCAGTTTGCAACCTAAACACTGTTTTAGAATATTGCATTGATCTATATTTCAGTCATTGGTCCTGACGTGCATCAAAATCATAGGGACCTGAACAAACAGTAGACTGTCTGATCCACACAATTACACAATTTTACTTGAGTCGGCTATGTTTATGCTGTTGTAACAGCACATATATATCAGATTGAGAGTCCATTTAGACAATCTACCTGGCTGCTATAAAGCCTCTTGTTCTTCTGTATTCGTGGTCCCTGCAGTGCTCCATTACGTGTTTGCACACGTGTACTTTGTAGCTATCTGTCCTCTTGAGATACAGTACTGTAGCACAATGACAATTTAAGAAGTTTTCATGTTTTGTGAATAATATAAATACTTTAGTGCAGTTTTAAGAGGAATTATGTATGTTATAAATATAAAGTAGAGAAACCGTTAAAAAAATAAAATACATTTTAAAAAAAGTGTTAGATCTGCACCTCAGAATAGTGGGTAGCCATGCATGTTGGTTCTTTATTCCATGTAGTACCAAAGGAGGGAGAGGGAGTACTGTAGGTAGTATGATACTGATATGTTACAAGCTTTCAAACATCTCGGGGTCTTCATTCAGCTTTTACCATATCAACCGCTTGTTGGTCCAATAAAAGGTATTATCCTGTTACCTGTATGGGTTTTTCTTTCCCATACTGTAGTTCCCCTAGCCCTAGTTGCTACAATGTAATTGCCTTCCCTGGCTTCTAATCCTGTTGCCATGGCAACTACCCTCTACTGCTCCGTGAGTTGGGCTGCCCCTCCTCTTGCTATCTGGAGTAGTCTTGTCCTTTTCCTGCTTGCACAGACGAGTACATTTCCTTTTGCAGCCAGCCCCCTTGTGAGTAACCACCCCTCTCACTGTTTCTCCAGAACAAAGCATTGCTTTTTTTTACCTTTCTCTCACAAATGTGGCCTCCAAGTTATTCTATGTTTCCTGTATACCCTCTCCAATTAAATTACGGAAAATAGCAGGACTCTGTGTGCATTTAAAGAGGACGGGTATGACTGCCTTATCCTACCCATTAGCTACAGTGAGCCCTGTCCAGAACAGGTATCATACTTCCTCTCCCTCCTTTGTTACTACATGGAAGAAAGGACCAACACAGCTACCCACCCTTCTTTGCAGTTAAAAATGTTACACTACGGTTTTATTTCACACAAAGTATTAGAAAAGGATTACGCACTCGCTGATGGCTGAGCGAGATAGTCAACAAATGTATGTGGAGGTTGTCTGCCTCTGTTCTGCTCACTGTGGTACATTATTATGTCACATGTTACCCTTAATCTGTTCCTTCAGTTCTGCTAGTTTATACCAGCCACTCATCACATCTTTGCAGAACAGCTTCTTTAATCGTTATCTTCATGCAGTGCTGCTTTCCTTGTTTATTTGTAAGCCATGTGTATTCTAAATGAAATGTTCTTATGAATGTCCAGGGTAGCAGTTTTTTTATTTTATTCATTTGATTAAATGTATTTTTCCATGTCCCATGAATATTTATTCATCTCGGTATTATAGTCAAACCAGATCATTTTGATTAGTGTTGACATTTTTTGGAAAGTGGAAAAACAGATCTCATTGGTGTGGGGTTTGTAAACCTGTACACGCATGTTATACTCTCATGCTTGAGGCAAAGGGGTTCCTAGTTAAGAGACGTATTTATGGCTGCATGAGAAATGTTGTATTGCCCTTGTGGAAATATCTGGAGACGGTTCACGTTTTTACGACTTTCCTAGAACTCGTTGCATTTTTACAAAAAGTGTGTGTGTTGTTAATTAAGTCTGATCTTTAGATTTATTCACCAAGATTGATATTAACTTTTTAATTAAAATCTTGAGTTGCATCTAAAGATAGAAACTATAGTACTGCATTTGCCACTTAGCAATTGTAGCCATATTGTAGACCAGGGAGGGCTTAAATCCAGTTTTCAATACTTTCCAACTGGTCAGATTTTCAGGATATCCCTTCTTCAGCACAGGTGGCTGAATCAGTGACTCACTATTTGACTGAGCCACCTGTGTTGAAGCAGGAATATCCTGAAAACCTTACCTATTGGTGGATTTTGAGGACTGGAGTTGCCCACCCCTGTTGTAGACCTACAGAATTGATTAGATACATTTGAATAAAGAGATACATGAAGGCAATAATAAATGCGTGATAACATTTTTTCATTGTTCCCTCAAAAGATCCATTCATTTTTATGTGCACTGTAGAAACAATGCAGAGTTCACTGTATAGTAAAGCGATAGATCTAACATTACAGATTTGCATTAAAAAAAAACTGCAATCCAGCATATAGATGTGGCCAGACTTACTGTTCTCATCACTGCAAGAAATTAAGCGTAAATCCCCGGCATTTATTTGTGCTTTGCAAACGCGGCAACTGCGAATGACCTGCGGCCGCAAAAAATGGAGTCTAATATTATTCTTCCAGCCTTTGTTGTTGTTGAAGAATGGATACTTCGTAGCGATATACTGATATAGATGTCAGACAGGTACCCTATTATCTGTACTGACTTGAATGGCACAATATACAGTATATATATATATATATATATATATATATATATATATATATATATATATATATATATATATATATATATATATATATATATATATATATGATTGTTATTATGTCATTATGTCCTGATATGTAAAACCATGGAATTCAAAGACGTTGTGTGTGTATGTATATATATATATATATATATATATATATATATACACACACACATACAGTGTTCGACAAATCACCCAAAAATCTACTCGCCCAACCAAAAAATCTACTCGCCACCTAGTCCCGCCCCCAACCCCGCCCCTAGTCCCGCCCCCAACCCCTAGTCCCGCCCCCAACCCCGCTATAAAATATAAAAATAAAATACATTTAATAAATTCCTAGTCAGTACAACATTTGTTTTTGGCAAATTATTTATTACATTATACTACAATTAGTCCTTGTTACGTGTGTGTGTGTGTGTGTGTGTGTGTGTGTGTGTGTGTGTGTGTCTGTGTGTCTGTGTCTGTGTCTGTGTCTGTGTCTGTGTGTCTGTGTCTGTGTGTCTGTGTCTGTGTCTGTGTCTGTGTCTGTGTCTGTGTCTGTAAGTGTGTAAATGTCAGATCTAGAAATAAAAGCCACAGGTGAATGACTAGTTTCCTGAACCACTCAACCAGTTTCTGGATGTCCCCGCTTCACAATATCTAAAGCAGCAATCCCCCCTGGGATCTTACCTGATCCGCAGTCCCTCAATGTCCAGGTACCTCATTCCATGTTATAAGTTGGAGGGGATGTGTTCCCTGCCTGTCTTCTGGGTTAGGGGTGGTTCCGATGTCTCCCGTGTGAAGCTTGAGTCAGATCTGGAAGAAAGCAGTATAAGTTATTTTGGTGTAGTATAGGACAGTTAAGATATATAGGGTAAATAAGATATCCAGATACAGAGAGGGGGAGAGAGAGGAAGAGAGGGAGGGAGAGGAAGAGAGAGAGAGGGAGAGGGAAAGAGAGGGAGAGAGAGGGGAAGAGAGAGGGAGAGAGAGAGGAAGAGAGAGAGGAAGAGAGAGGGAGAGGAAGAGAGAGGGAGAGGAAGAGAGAGGGAGAGGGAGAGGAAGAGAGAGGGAGAGGAAGGGAGAGGAAGTGAGAGGGAGAGGAAGAGAGAGGGAGAGGAAGAGAGAGGGAGAGGAAGGGAGAGGAAGAGAGAGGGAGAGGAAGAGAGAGGGGGAGAGGGAGAGAGAGAGATGGATAGAGAGAGAGAGAGGAGGAGAGAGGGAGGAATAGAGAGAGAGGAGGAGGAGAGAGAGAGAGAGGAGGAGAGAGAGAGAGAGAAAGAGAGAGAGAAGAAAGAGAGAAGAAAGAGAGAGAGGAGAGAGAGAGAAAAAGAGACAGGAGAGAGAAGGAGACAGAGGGGGGAGAGAAAGAGAGAGGGGAGAGAAAGAGACCAGAGAGAGGGGAGACGGGGGAGACCAGAGAAAGGGGGGAGGGGGGAGACCAGAGAGAGGGGGGAGACCAGGGAGAGGGGGGAGACCAGAGAGAGGGGAGAGGGGGGAGACCAGAGAGAGGGGGGAGACCGGGGAGAGGGGGGAGGGGGGGAGACCAGAGAGAGGGGGGGGGGGGAGACCAGAGAGAGGGGAGACGGGGGGAGACCAGATAGAGGGGGGCAGGGGTGACTGACTAACCGGGACAGGGGTGACTGACTGACTGGGGCAGGTGACTGATTGGGGGGGGGGGGTACCTCTGGTGTCACACACATACTCCCATACACACATACACATTCTCCCATATATATACACACACACACACACACATATATACACACACACACACATATATACACACACACACACACTCCCACATATATACACACACACACACACACTCCCACATATATACACACACACACACACACTCCCACATATATACACACACACACACACACTCCCACATATATACACACACACACACACACACACACACACACACTCCCACATATATACACACACACACACACACACACTCCCACATATATACACACACACACACTCCCACATATATACACACACATATATACACACACACACACTCCCACATATATACACACACACACTCCCACATATATACACACACACACACACTCCCACATATATACACACACACTCCCACATATATACACACACACACACTCTCCCACATATATACACACACACACACACTCTCCCACATATATACACACAAATCAGTGTACACACACCCTCCCACATATATACACACCCTCCCACATATATACACACACACCCTCCCACATATATACACACACACCCTCCCACATATATACACACCCTCCCACATATATACACACCCTCCCACATATATACACACCCTCCCACATATATACACACACTCCCACATATATACACACACTCCCACATATATACACACACTCCCACATATATATATACACACACACACACGACAGGGGGAAGAGGTAAGCAGCAGGACCGAGCACCACCACTGCCACGCTCGCCACACACCCCTCTCCCCCCCCCCCTGTGACCATCTCCAGCCCGGAGATGCCGGGACAGGGAGAGAAGGGGGAACACCCGCATTGCAATCCCCTGCCCCGCGCGGGACTCGGGACAGGGAGAGAAGGGGGAACACCCGCATTGCAATCCCCTGCCCCTCGCGGGACTCGGGGACAGGGAGAGAAGGGGGAACACCCGCATTGCAATCCCCTGCCCCGCGCGGGACTCGGGGACAGGGAGAGAAGGGGGAACACCCGCATTGCAATCCCCTGCCCCTCGCGGGACTCGGGGACAGGGAGAGAAGGGGGAACACCCGCATTGCAATCCCCTGCCCCGCACGGGACTCGGGGACAGGGAGAGAAGGGGGAACACCCGCATTGCAATCCCCTGCCCTGCGCGGGACTCGGGACAGGGAGAGAAGGGGGAACACCCGCATTGCAGGGGAGTAAGGGGGCTTGCAGGGAAGGAGCAGAGGGGCCGCAAAACGGAGGATTAGAGAGTACTTACTCACCTACGATCTCCGGCCAGAAAAAATGGCCGCTCGTTGGGGGCGGGCTCATATAGAGCCTGGCCGCGCGCCAATCAGCTGTCAGGTGGGTTTTTTTTTTTTTTTTTTTCAGCTAGCGCGAGCGGGAACATTTTCAGCGCGAGCGGGGTGGAATTTAAAAATAAAAGACGTGTTCTGCTTGGGCCAATATTTACTCGCCCGGGGGTTAAATCCACCCGCCCCGGGCGTGTAAATGTATAGGATTGTCGAACACTGCACACATATATATATATATATATATATATATATATATATATATATATATATATATATATATATATATATATACACACACACACACACACACACCCTCTTTGAATTCCATGGTTTTACATATCAGGACATAATGACATAATAACAATCATCTGTTCCTTAGCAGGTCATAATATTAGGTAAATATAACCTCAGATGAACAACACACATGACATATTACAGAGTGTCATGATTTATTTAACAAAAATAAAGCCAAAATGGAGAAGCCATGTGTGAAAAACTAAGTACACCTTATGATTCAATAGCTTATAGAACCACCTTTAGCAGCAATAACTTGAAGTAATTGTTTTCTGTATGACTTTATCAGTCTCTCACATCGTTGTGGAGGAATTTTAGCCCACTCTTCTTTACAACGTTGCTTCAGTTCATTGAGGCTTGCGGGCATTTGTTTATGCACAGCTCTCTTAAGGTTCCACCACAGCATTTCAATCGGGTTGAGGTCTGGACTTTGACTGGGCCATTGCAACACCTTGATTCTTTTCTTTTTCAGCCATTCTATGCTGGTGTGCTTGGAATCATTGTCCTGTAGCATGACCCAATTTCGGCTAAGCTTTAGCTGTCGGACAGGTGGCCTCACATTTGACTCTAGAATACTTTGGTATACAGAGGAGTTCATGATCGACTCAATGACTGCAAGATTCCCAGGTCCTGTGGCTGCAAAACAAGCCCAAGTCATTACCCCTCCACTACCATGCTTGACAGTTGGTATGAGGTGTTTGTGCTGATACTGTATACTGTGTTTGGTTGTCACCAAACGTGGCGCTGTGCATTATTGCCAAACATCTACACTTTGGTCTCGTCTGTCCAAAGGACATTGTTCCAGTAGTCTTGTGGTTTGTTGAGATGCAACTTTGCAAACCTAAGCCGTGCTGCCATGTTCTTTTTAGAGAGAAGAGGCTTTCTCCTGGCAACCCTTCCAAACAAACCATACTTGTTCAATCTTTTTCTAATTGTACTGTCATGAACTTTAACATTTAACATGCTAACTGAGGCCTATAGAGTCTGAGATGTAACTCTTGTTTTTTTTTGCAATTTCTCTGAGCATTGCACGTTCTGACCTTGGGGTGAATTTGCTGTGACGTCCACTCCTGGGAAGATTGGCAACTGTGTTGAATGTTTTCCACTTTCGAATAATCTTTCTCACTGTAGAATTATAGACTTTAAATTGTTTGGAAATGGCTTTATATCCCTTCCCAGATTGATGGGCATCAACAATTGCTTCTCTAAGATCATTGCTGATGTCTTTCCTCCTTGGCATTGTGTTAACACACACCTGAATGCTCCAGATAAGCAAACCACTACAACTTCGGCTTTTATAGAGGTGGTCACACTTGCTGATCATCAATTAATCAAGGGCATTTTATTAGCAGCACCTGTCTGCTACTTAGCATCTTAATTCCTGTGGAAGCAGTAAGGGTGTACTTAGTTTTTTACACATAGCTTCTCCATTTTGGCTTTATTTTTGTTAAATAAATCATGACACGGTGTAATATGTCATGTGTTGCTGTTCATCTGAGGTTGTATTTACCTACTTTTAAGACCTGCTAAGGAACAGATGATTGTTATTATGTCCTGATAAGTAAAACCATAGAATTCAACGAGGGTGTACTTTCTTTTTCACATGACTGTATTTAAAAAATCGTCTCACATTTATGTGCCCTGTTCAAAATGAACTGAGACAAATTTGCTTAATGCATAGTGTTTTGAGTAAAGTGTGAAAATGCTTTTTTTGTTGAAAAGTACAAGGTAATTTAACAAAGAAAAGCCGTGTTTTTAAAGCGAGACATTTCTACATTGTATCTTGCATTGAAACATGTGTGAAGTTCTTGGCATGTGCAATAAATGAATCCTACTGTACACGTGGCAAGATTTATTGTTTTCGGTGCCGCACAAAACCGAATGTAAATCCCCAACATTTGCAATTTGCGGACAGTTGAATTTCTTAGGGGCCTCTGAATGGGGGTAGTCTTTGTCAATCATGATTATAAAAAAATATTTTACCTTTATCCCTCCCTGTTCATATCAGGAAACCAATCATGTTAGAGAGGGGAGGGGAGACGTTAGCTGTACAAGCACTTGATGAACACCGTAATATCACAAAATGTCAGCCAGAAGAAATCATACCCCTCGCTAGTGTTACTTTAAAAAATAAATTAAAAGTACTTATACAGTAGGTGTGAGATTTGGATAAAGATGGTTATTGGTTACCAAGAAGAGACACCTTACACCTGTCTCTTGAATTAGTTCACTTTAGTGCTTGGAAGGATTGCTCTTTTAAGTCCTAGATATCAGCATACTCTACAAATGGATATTTTATCAGTAAGGATAATGAAGTGATCAGTAAGTTATAGATGAAGCGTACGAACAAGGACATACGGTGCTTAAATATAGGCATCTGACATCACTGTATGGCCGTCTAACAAACCAATCTTGCTTCAAAGCCACGAGCCACATAGACTATTGGTAAAGTAATATGCATCTAATATAAATGTCTACAGTCATTTCATGTTTCTTGTTATGTCCATTACCTTGTGGTATAATGATGTTAAGGCATCAAAGGATTATTTTAAACAGTAGAAATGTTGTAAGAAGATGTTAATTTACAAAATCATTCACACTTTTATTAAAAAAGCTACAAATAACTGTTAACAATGCTACAAGGAACCGCCTAAGGCTACGCTTATAGTGCCAGCGACGTCCGGCTACGGTTGCTGGAAAAATCAAATTGAGATGACTTCCAGCGATCGCGACCAAGCCGTCGGCAATGCATTTGTTTTGACGTGACGACATCGCTGTCGCCGTTACTATAAGCGCAGCCTAAAGCCACAAAAATTAAGATAACTTTGCTTTGTTTGTTCAGTGGTTTCACTGTGGCAAGGAGAGACTAGTTTGTGATCAAGAATTCTGTATTGCTTTACCTGTTACCACAACATGTGATGTGATTTGCAGCTACAACTGCCTGAGTGACAGGACAAGACATGAATGCTGTCAAAATGGCAATCAAACAGCATAGCAGTTGGTTACAACAGCTGGAATGGTAAAAGAAAAAAATTCCCTTCTCTGATGCCTAAAGGCAGCAACATTTAGCATCCTGTATATTACAGCCATACTAACTAAATGAAAGAGCAATAAGCTACAGATAGAGAATATCGCTGACAGCTGAGAAATTGTCTTTTTAAAGGGGTAAAATCATCATTATTTGTAAACTTCTCAATATCTTAAAAATGCAGTGTTTCCTACTAGTTTTTTTAGACACCTTTTTATGTGTAGCTGTGATGCAGGAATTCACAGACTGTGTTAATTTCAGCTCAGAGGAACCCCTGGTTCCCAAGATATATGCCAAAAAAGGTGTCGCCGGTAGTGTCTCCTCCAGCGGAAACAAGATGGTGGTTTAAATCGCCTGTGTTATGTGTGCCATTGGCTTACTCTTGGCTCCCGTGACTCAGAAGGTTTAAAAAAACAGCCAGCACCTTTCCTGGTATGCATCTCAGGAATACACACACACACACATATATATATACTAGCTTTTGTGCCGGCTTTGCCCGGGAAATGTAATATTGAATACATGTCCCCGCTCCCCCCTCCCCCCGCTGCCGGCACAGGTCCCCCTCTCCCCCCCCCCGCTGGTACATCCCCCCCCGCTAGCTGGCACATCTCCCCCGCACATCTCACATCAGAGACACACACACAGCCCCGATCCAGGCAAGGACACGCCCCCCTGTACCTGCACCACACTGTGATGTCCCCCCCCTGCACCACACTGTGATGTCCACCCTGTACCTGCACCACACTGTGATTCCCTTCCCCTCCTCACTCTGCTGCGCGCCAGTCACAGGTCTCCCGCCTGCCTCCTGCCCATCACACCCGGGCCCGGCGCAGCTGACGTCAAGCGATAAAAACCCCCGCTCCGACGACGTCATGCCCCTGTCTTGAATCCCCGTCATACCGGCACTGGCTCCTCACCACTGCTGCAGCGGCACTCCTCCTCCTCCCGCACCGACAGAGCGTCACAGGTGCTCCAACCCTGTCATCCCCGTTGGTACATCTCCCCCCCCTGCCGGCACATGTCCCGCCCTCCCACCCACCCCTGCCAGCACATGTCCCCCCTTCCAGCTCTGCCGGCACATGTCCCCCTCCCTTCTCCCCCCCTGCCGGCACAGGTCCCCCTCCCCCACCCCCCCGCTGGTACATCTCCCCCTGCTAGCTGGCACATCTCCTCCCCCCTCCCCGCTGGTACATCTCCCCTCGCTAGCAGGCACATCTCCCCCGCACATCTCACATCACAGAGACACACACAGCCCCGATCCAGGCAAGGACACGCCCCCTGTACCTGCACCACACTGTGATGTGTGTCCCCCTGTACCTGCACCACACTGTGATGTGTGTCCCCCTGTACCTGCACCACACTGTGATGTCCCCCCCTGTACCTGCACCACACTGTGATGTCCCCCCTGTACCTGCACCACACTGTGATGTCCCCCCTGTACCTGCACCACACTGTGATTCCCTTCCCCTCCTCACTCTGCTGCGTGCCTGTCACAGGTCTCCCGCCTGCCTCCTGCCCATCACACTCGGGCCCGGCACAGCTGATGTCAAGCGATGAAAACCCCCGCTCCGCCGACGTCATACCCCTGTCTTGAATCCCCGTCATACCGGCACTGGCTCCTCACTACTGCTGCAGCGGCACTCCTCCTCCTCCCGCATCGACAGCGCGTCACAGGTGCTCCAACCCTGTCATCCCCGTTGGTACATCTCCCCCCCTGCCGGCACATGTCCCGCCCCCCCCCCCCTGCCAGCACATGTCCTCCCTTCTCCCCCTCTGCCGGCACATGTCCCCCCGTCACATCTCCGCCCCTTGCTTTGCTGGCACATCTCCCCCTGCTGGCACATTTCCCCCCTCACCCCCCCGCTGGCTCAACCACCCCCCTCTGGCACATCTCTTCCCCCCCCCCCCCCACTGGCACATCTCCCCCGCACATCTCACATCACGCACAAACACGCCCCCTCCCTTAGTAGCCACGCCCCTGCTCTAACAGATTTGCTGTACAGCCGAGTGAAAGTTAGAATGTCCATAATTTGGGAGGTGAGTGACATTGGAAGCTTAAAATAGTTGCGTTGACCTACAAATCCGCAGCAGAATGTCCAGTGAAAGTTTTGTTGTGCTACGTGGTGCCGTTTCTGAGATTTCGATGCTTCTGACATACAAACAAACGGAATCCAACTTAAAATTATAGTATAGATATATAGGCAAGAAAGTTTGTGAACCCCAATGATAATTACAGAAATGCAATAGTTTTTCCATGATAACCCTCTTGAATCAAAATCATTATTTTCTTAAATATCCAATGGGGTTTATATTAACCAATTCCATGTCTTTTGAAACAAAATGATGTATGAATTAGTCGTTTTTTCCCATGCGCCACTTTGCTCGTTGAGGGACAAGTTTTCGCCTTTCATTTGTCTATAATAATTTGAACGATATCAATTTGAAAAATGAACAGTCTATTAATCTTTATGCCACCCTCTTACTTCACCAGATTACAATAGTCGCTTTTTGAGTCTCCCGGCTACACTAAATTGTCGTTGATGTCTCATAGTGGAAAAAATGTGTTCTATTTGCTTAGACTGTTTTTATGTCCTTATTTTCCAGCAAAATATATGTTGAAAATATTTTTGTTGACCTTGTCATAAATACTGACCTTTTTCTATTTTACCTTCAGGTAGATTTACATTATTCCCAGCCTGTTTCTTTTAGACATTTCAGGACACATTTTGCAACTCTAAAGCAAATGCTAATTTGCCATTAAGACAATAAAATAACCCTTTAAAAATGGATCACAAAATGAACTTTCTCATTTGTAAAGAAACGGCCTGAGCTAACACAAAAAAAATGTGTTTTATCCATGAAAGTGCTGTCCGCAAATAAGTGCACCTGTATGAACATGGGCAATATGTTTGTGTGTGCAGAGTATATTCTCCCCCTGCAACTTCTGTCAATATGGCTGCGCAGCGTCACATGATGCATGTTTCCATGACAACTGGATGCTACGTGATGCTACACAGCACTGCGTTGCCGTGACAGTGTGATGTCACGTGGCGCCTGGCACAATAAAGCATCCCGTCATGACAACTGGATGCTACGTGACATCACGCATTGCCGTGACGACGTAATGCCTCAGCGCCAGAAGGCATTCCATTGTCATGGCAACTTGACGGTGCGTGAAATCACGTAGAATCCCGTAATTGCGACCCTATTTGAAGCCGTGCAGCCATATCAACAGGAGTTGTAGGGGGAGATGTCAGAAGGATGCCTGGAGACGCCGCCGCCGAAGGTAAGAGCTAAATGTAAAAATAAATGTAAAAATTTTATCTTCGGGTTAGCAGTAGAAGGTGACAACCCTGATATATATATACATAGTGACAAAGTACCTTCTTGCTCTGTACCTTTTGTCCAAGGATCAGCACTTTCACACAGCCTTCCAGGTAGAGGAGACAGTCTTCTGACACAGAGGTGAAAAGCTTGGCCTGTTTATTTTGCCATACAAATGCAACAGCAGATAACAGGGTTAATCAAACAAACAAAATAAAATTCTTTTTCTCAGCATAAGGCCTGGGACATAGTGGTTTTAAGCTCGCTGAGGCAGGCTGAGCCGCGCTGAGCAAATGTACAAAGCCCCTGCATCTGTCATCAGCGCGGCTATAGTTTCTCCCTCCGCATGCGCGCTGATGCGTGCGGATGCTGAGAAACTTTCCCGAGACAGGCAGTTTTGAAATTTGCCGCTCGGGGAAGCGGAGGAGCGGTCACGTGAACGCTCCCATCCAATGGGAGCGGGGGACTAGCCCCGCCTCCCGCTCCACCTCCTGGCACGACTCCGCCCCGCCCCCAGAGCGCGCTCACTGCCTCGCCTGCAAGGACAGGGAAAAGCCCCATTTTGGAGCAGGCGAGGCAGAGCAGGAGCGCGCGGCTCAGCGCTGTTTGCTCCTCCAGGTCCCAGGCCTTACACAGCTTTTCAGCACACCCTCCTCTTGAGAGTCAAACAGCTCTGTCTTGCCCTGTTTAGAGCAACCTTTTAATCATCTCCCTGCTCAATCAGCTGCTCCAGTCCTGTGAAAGCTGGGAGAGCTAGAAGTCCCGGTCTGGATTCCCCTTGGTAAATCTCCAAACCGTGGAGTGGAGCAGAAACGCTGCACTAATTTAGGGCCGTAATATCCTCTTTTCACTACTGGTCCCTCATCTGTCACATATCCTCCCCTCCAGCTCAGACCTAGTGGAGTGAGCGACCGTGCACTCCAGTGAATGCATTCTTGACGAGCCATCTGCATTCCCCTGTCTACTGCCTGCCCTGTGTTCCACTGAGAATTTGTAGGTTGCAGACTGAGAAACCAGCGTATCACGGGAACTTGTGAGAGGCTGTATTATACACCAAAATACCTGGGTTGAACTGAACACGACTTAGATATGATAAAATATAATTTATTCCTTAATGAATGTGAACACACAAGATATACAAATAACAGGCAAAATATACACTTACTTAGGGGTTTGTACAAGAAAGCAATCAGGATACAGGATTGGCAATTTCTTCCACAATACAGGTTCAGATGTAGACATCACGAAAAGACACGAAGACAACTGAGGATAGGCTGGACACTGGTTTATATGCAATCTCCAGTCTATACCTTACTACTGAGTGTAGGCCATTGGAGAACAATTACCTGCACCCAATCTCTCCTTACCACCTCACCTGAGGGGCACCTTAACACCCGCCCACTGGGTGGATATTATTCTAATCAGGGGGCTTAATTTCTCAGTTCCCCTCCCACAAGCCTGGCGTCTTCAAGTCTAGCTTTGGCCAGGATGCCCTTTGTCCAAGGTGTGAATTACCACACTTAATATCAAGGACCCATGTCCTGGATACGGTTGTGCTTGCATACACAAGCAGGATGGGGGAGTCTTTGATCAAGAGTTTATGATTGACTATTTGCCTGCTATCCTGGACATTACCATACCAGATGGGCTCGGAGTTTTTATCCCAGACCCAAAATACACTTCATAGGTTAATACCTTCATATATTAAAATAATCCGTTCTGTTGGGCCCAGTGGGCTGATACTTGCCAGTTCTTCCTGCCGGAAGTGACTCTCCATTGTGGCCAAGTTTCAGCCCTTTGCGACCCCCAGAACCGGAGATACACAAATACAATCTAAAACTCTTATTACTCTAATGCAGGATTCTCCGCTAAAGAATAAATCTCTGCTTTTCACTCTTTCCCATTGAAATCAACGGGCTCCGCCACCATAGGCTTTTAATGGAGCAACTCTGCCATTGTAGTCTATGGGAAAAACCACCAATCTTTACAGTTGCCCACACTCCGTCTGGTTGGTCGTAGAGGGTTGGAAGTGGCCATGCATTCATGCCAGAACCGTGGCTACATGCGACCCAAATCCCAGCCCTCTGGTCCTTCCAGATCCAGAGATATGGACTTACCCTTTTTACAGTTTCGGACTTAGCCATTTTAACGCCACGCGGCTTTTCCCCATTGGAATCAATGGCCAGCGCCACCATAGGCAATGCATGGACGCGCGCCACCATTGGAGTCAATGAGACCTCCGCTCCGCCATTAAAGTCAATGGCGCAACCCTCTTCATGAGCGTGACTTTTTACGGGGGTCCCTCATTCCTGGACCTGATGGGGGTCATGTGTGGGGGCTCCTAGGGGCTTGAACTAACAGTGATCAAAGTTCTCTTTTAGAAAATGTTTCCGCTCTTGCGGTCTGCGGTTTGGATGGCTGCCAACCTGTTCCTGGAGGTCGGCGTCGAGGAATCCCTATTGAAGTCAATGGCCCCATTGACTTACAATGGGAAACCGCCGCTCCTCCTCTCGGACGCCTCCTGCTGGTCTTCGCTGGAAACAGGTCCAAAACCGCCAGATCTGCCATTTGAATGAATGGAGCTGCAATGGCGACCTATGGGAGGCTGCAAACTGGCGCCTGAAAAGGCGGGAAAATGGGACAAAGGGCTATAAACACTAAGTTAACCTTAACCCTTTCCCTCCCGCATCAATCCTAGTGTAGGTGTTGGTGCAAACACTGGAACAGAAACAATCCATTTTTACAGGGGTATATACATTTGGATTCTGAAGCAGGGTAAATGCACCTTGAGAAAGACCGTGTAGCTCAAAACGCGTTGGTGGAGGCCTTAGGGCTCGTTTTTGTACCTATGCACTGATCCATTAAAACGTTTTTCATTTTGGGACCCACTCTCTGGTAGTTTTTTCTACTGTTTCAGTAGTGCTCCAATTCTCCTTCATCTGCTCTATTGAAGAAGGGTAAAAACACATTACTGGACCGCAGTCCAGTTAACCCCTTGCTTCCCAAGTGAGAGCAGGGGGTGGCCAAATGGGGTGGAACCCCTTTAATACCAGGCCAAACCCCCTCTCCCATGACAGTCACTCTGCTATTTTTCTCCCTATTCTGACTCATCCAGGTTAGGTGTGCGTGGTCTGTCACCAGCCTGAATTTTCTGCCTAACAGGTAGTACTTAAGACTGTCCACTTTATTGCAAGACACTCTTTTTCAACTATGGAGTAGTTTCTTTCGTGTGGGTTAAGTTTTCTGCTTAGGTACAAGATAGGATGTTCTTCATTCTGGTTCTCTTGTGAGGGGACCGCACCAAGCCCTACGTCCGACGCATCGGTTTGCATAATAAATTCCCTAGCAAAATCGGGGGTTACTAACACTGGTTGGGCACATATGGCTTCTTTCAACGACCTGAATGCTTGTTCTAGTTCTGGGGACCATTTTACCATTACTGGAGCTCTTGCCTTTGTCAGATCAGTTAAGGGACATGCAAGGGTAGCAAAGTTATAGATAAACCTCCGGTAATATCCAACTAGGCCAAGGAAAGTTCTCACTTGTTTCTTGGTGACTGGCCGGGGCCAATTCCTTATGGCTTCCACTTTAGCCATTTGAGGTTTCACTAACCCTCTACCAATAGAATATCCTAAATATTTGGCTTCCTCTAAGCCAATTGTACACTTCCTTGGGTTAGCCGTTAACCCCGCAGAGTAAATAGAGTTTAACACTGCTTGTACTTTTGGAAGGTGGGATTCCCAATCTTTCGTATGTATCACTACATCGTCTAAATATGCAGCTGCATATAATGTATGTGGCCTTAATATTCTGTCCATCATCCTTTGAAAGGTGGCAGGAGCCCCATGCAGACCAAACGGCAACACCTTGTATTGGAAAAGACCATCAGGAGTAGAAAAGGCAGTCTATTCCTTTACCTGCTCTGTGAGTGGAACCTGCCAGTAACCCTTGGTCAAATCTAGTGTGGTGAGGTAACGGGCTTTCCCAAGTTTCTCCACTAGCTCATCAGCCCTTGGCATGGGGTAGGAATCAAATTTTGAGATATCATTCAGCTTGCGATAATCGTTACAAAACCTTACAGTCCCATCAGGCTTTGGTACAAGCACAATAGGGCTGCTCCAGTCACCTTGTGACTCCTCAATCACCCCAAGCTCTAGCATTTTCTTAACCTCTGCTCTAATGGCCTCTCTACGAGCTGCAGGTATTCTATAAGGCTTAAGATGGACCCTTTTTCCTGGTTCGGTTATAATGTCATGCCTAATAACCTTAGTCCTTCCTGGAACTGCGGAGAATACCCTTTTATTTAATTTAACAAATTCCTTGACTTCCCGTGCCTGGTGTATAGACAGGGCCTTTGATATGTTCACTTCTGGATCTAAGGCAGTGGTTTCCACAGTAATTAGAACCTCCCTTTCTTTCCAGGGCTTGAGTAAGTTCACATGGTATATTTGTTCAGGCTTTCGTTTGCCTGGATGCCTCATTTTATAATTTACCTCACCCATTTTTTCAATAACCGCATGTGGCCCATGCCATTTTGCCAGAAATGTACTTTCTACTGTGGGGATTAACACTAGGACTCTGTCTCCAGGTTGAAACCTACGGACCCTAGCATTCCTATTATAGCTATTCCGCTGGTTACGTTGGGCCTTTTCCATATGTTCCCGCACTATAGGCATAATGGCTGCCATGCGTTCCTGCATTTGGGTTATATGCTCAATTACACTGCGATGGGGTGTAGTCACCTGTTTCCGTGTCTCCTTGGCTATGTCAAGTAACCCCCTAAGGTATCTACCATACAACAATTCAAATGGTGAAAACCCAGTAGATGCTTGGGGCACTTCTCTAATAGCAAACATTAAATAAGGTAACAGAAAATCCCAGTTCTTTCCATCCTTATCAATTACTTTCCGCAGCATTGCCTTTAGGGTTTTATTGAACCGCTCCACCAAACCATCAGTTTGTGGGTGGTACACAGAGGTTTTTAACTGTTTTATGTGGAGAAATTTGCATAATTTATTGGTTACCCGAGACATGAATGGAGCACCCTGATCTGATAGGATCTCCTTGGGAATCTCCACCCGACTACACATCATCATTAACTCTTTAGCAATAGATTTTGCTGAGGCCGTGCGTAGAGGGATTGCCTCAGGATATCGGGTCGCATAGTCTAATATCACCAGTATGTACTGATGCCCCCTGGCTGACTTAACTAAAGGGCCAACAAAATCCGTAGCAATGCGTTCAAATGGGACTCCAATTATTGGTAGGGTTACCAACGGACTACGATACGCTGGCAAAGGGGCAGTGAGCTGACATTCAGGACACGATGAACAATAATCTATTATTGCTGCCATCACCCCCGGCCAGTAAAAACTACTGAGAATACGCTCTTTAGCCTTTTTAACCCCTAGGTGACCACCTAGTACATGGCTATGCGCGAGGCTTAGCACAGTGCGCTGATACACTTTTGGCACTAACAACTGTTTTTCCTCAAGGCGATACAACAGATCGTTATCCAGCTCAAAGTAAGGATAAGACAAGGGTCTGTCTGGATTAGTAGGGGTTCCATTCCTTACTGAAATGGAATTTCGGGCTACTGACAAAGTGCTATCAGACGACTGGGCACTCTTAAAGTTACCTGGGCTAACCTCTAAATCAATAAGATCAATGTCTGGTTCCGGTCTATTAGATGGTCCGGCACCATTTTGTTCTGGGTTGCCGCCCACTAGTGCTTTTACAGGGTATGGCTGTTTACTCCCAGACTTATTTGTGCTGTCTAGTTCGTCTCCCAAAATGTCAGCAAATGGGAAATCATCATTACATTCATCTGACAAACTAGTGGCAAGTTTTTCAGCAGCTGGCCATAAACTTAGAAAATGGGGAAAATCTCTACCAATAATCATGTCATGGGCTAATTTTGGTACAAGACCAACTCGCCAATTTACAGAACCACACTGTGACTCAACCTGTACTTCAGCAGTGGAGTAGTTATGTACATCCCCATGTATACAGGAAATATCAATCTGTTGGGAGTCATCTACCTGAATACCATTTACCAAATCTGGGTCTATGAGGGTAACCATACTCCCTGAGTCAAGTAATGCCTGAACCCTTTTTCCCTCTACCTGCACGGAACACCAAGGGTAACTATTCAGACAACCATTTTTGTTTGCAGAACACACAGTTTGGGCATACAGTGAGTAATCATCCTCATTATTACTTCCCACATTACATTCCATGGGTTCAACCATTCTGGGACAGTCCTTTGCCATATGTCCAAACTCTCGACATTTAAAACATTTTACAGCATAGTCCCTTATAGGTTCTTCCCACTTAACAAAGTTCCTTTCTCTTGTGGTTATGTCCATGGGGTTATAAACCCCAACCTATTCATCAAAATTCCCCATTTTCCCTGGAACAGTCTTACCAATTTTGCTGGGGCTCTGGACTTTCCGGTTCTGAAGCTGCCCTTGGATAGGGGGTTGAAGCCATTCTCCAGCTGCACTGTACCGTTCTACCAACGCGACTAACTGGTCAGCCGTTTGGGGATCACTCTGGCTGACCCAGCGACGAAGGGCAACAGGTAAGCCTCTCAAAAATCGGTCCATCACTCGTTGCTCCACAATATCGCTGGATGTGTTGATTTCCGGTTGTAACCACTTTCTGGCAAGATGTATTAAGTCAAACATCTGTGATCTTGTGGCTTTATCCAGGTTGTAGGTCCAGGAGTGAAACCTCTGGGCACGGACCGCCGTTGTCACCCCTAGGTGCGCCAGAATCTCCTTTTTCAGCTCGCTGTAATCACTGGTTTGAGCTGGTTCCAGATCATAGTATGCTTTCTGAGCCTCCCCACACAGGAACGGTGCTAGCAGACTTGCCCATTCAGCCACAGGCCATTTTTCTCTCTCCGCCGTCCTCTCAAACGCCATCAGGTAGGCCTCTATATCATCTGCAGCCACCATCTTTTGCAGGTAGTTACTCACTCTAACCACCTTAGAATGTGCTTCTGCGGCATCCCCGTTAAGCCTCTCAGATAGGCCCTGGATCTCCTGATGTAAAGCATGGGCGGTATTTTGCTGCTCCTCTCTGAGCAGTTGATTAGCTTCAGCCTGGGCCAGCACCAGTCTCTGCAATATTGCCATGTTTTCCTGCTGTGTGGCAATACCCTCAGCCAGCCTGCTAGTGGTTTCTTGCTGTATGGCATAACCCTCAGCCAGCCTGCTGTTGGTTTCTTGCTGTTTGGCATAACCCTCAGCCAGCTTGCTGTTGGTTTCTTGCTGTTTGGCATAACCCTCAGCCAGCCTGTTGTTGATTTCCTGTTGTGTAGATGTGGATTGGACATGGGCTGTGACTACTTCCTCTATTCCCTTTTGCATCTTACAGGCTTGTCAGTGTGATGTCTGCATTCTCCACCATATGTGACAAAGTACCTTCTTGCTCTGTACCTTTTGTCCAAGGACCAGCACTTTCACACAGCCTTCCAGGTAGAGGAGACAGTCTTCTGACACAGAGGTGAAAAGCTTGGCCTGTTTATTTTTCCATACAAATGCTACAGCAGATAACAGGAGTAAATCAAACAAACAAAACAAAAGTCTTTTTCTCAGCATAACACAGCTTTTCAGCACACCCTCCTCTTGAGAGTCAAACAGCCCTGTCTTGCTCTGTTTAGAGCAACCTTTTAATCATCTCCCTGCTCAATCAGCTGCTCCAGTCCTGTGAAAGCTGCGAGAGCTAGAAGTCCCGGTCTGGATTCCCCTTGGTAAATCTCCAAACCGTGGAGCAGAAACCCTGCACTAATTTAGGGCCGTAATATCCTCTTTTCACTTCTGTTCCCTCATATCTGTCACAATATATATGCATACATACTGTACATACACACATACATACATACATACACACACACACACACACTTTCTAATTAGCATGAGGAGCAAAGATCCCAATATGTGCTAGTGCACTTCTTTTACAAATTAATTTTGGCTGAAGAAGTTGGCATATATAGCGCCGGATGAATGGCAGCTTACTATTTGCATTTTATTTTTTTGGCAGAATGTTTACTTGTATTGGCATAATGCCTTGCTAACTTTGGCACCATTCACTTTAATCATTTAAGCCAGGTCCTTCCTGCTTCTGTTTTCTCAGCTCCTGCTTAGATATGGCTTCAGTATTAACCACCACCTTAGCATACCTAAAAAGCTTCCCAGGGTTTTGATGCGCTCATGACACTATATTATACCAGTTTCCTAATTTCAAGTTGTACAAAAAATAAATCCAAGGGGGAAAAAAAAAAATTCAAAGAATGGTTTTGTGAATATTTGTTTTAAAACCAGAATTACAACGTGGTATCCTGTGCATTCAAGTTGGGCACCAGTTCTAACTGAATAATATGAAGTCGGCATGTTTTTAAGAAATTGCAGTTTTTCGTCCACATTTGCCACTTTTCATGCATTTGATTCTCTTACCTTCCAACCCTTTAGCACATGAGTTTTTACACTGTGTGTGATGTCATTCACATTTAATTGGCAATGTCATTGCGATCTCAACTCAAAGACGTAAAGATAGGAGGAGTTGGGAAGCAGATGTAAGCAAACAGCTCATTTGTTCTCGTTTAAGAATTATCCCAGGGCAGAAATAGTTGAGAGATAAGGTTGCTAGGTCCAGGCTAGCAATTACTTTTTACATGGAATAACTTTTTTTTTTCTTCTTCTTCTGTTGCAAGAAAAACTATTGATGTTTTTTTTTTTCTTTCAGTTGAGTTCAGTAGAAAGGAACCATCATAAATTCTGACTTCTATCAGTTAACAAATGATAGTTCTCAAGAAAAATATAATTCCATATGTTTTCCACTCACTAACAATAAATATTTTCTGTTCTGATGCCGGTATCTAAGGATCATTTATTTTTATGTTTGATACTGTATATTACTACAGATGTGTTCCAGGCCATATTATAGAGAAACGCGATGTTAACACAAGTTAAAGTCCCTATCACATTTTGACTTGAAATCACTGTTAATTTATTAACCCGGCTTGTAGATTATAAAGCAACTATAACAAAATGTATGGAAAAACTTGTACTGTATATACCTAAACTATAGTAAAGTCCAAGTAGGAAAATACATAAATATTCTGCTGTATTTATTTACCTTGCTTGCAGGTACTATAGTTCAGGAATTGATACAAAATGATTATCAAGGAATAAGTTACTGTACGTATGCAATTATATTTATTAGTCCTTGTGTGTATTCTATGTTTAAGACGTGTGTCGACAAAGTTAAGTGATTTAAAAAATATTTTTTTTTCAAACCTATACATAACCGGGTGCAAGACTATATAAAAAACCTAATATAAAATAAGAAAGTGTAGTACACAAACAATCAAAACATACTTTAAAATATATAATTGCAAATTAATGAGCAATAAAATAAAAAAGGAAGATAAATGAGACTAAAAATATACAGAAAAACAAAAATTGTATATCATGACTTAGGTCAGTGTACTCAACTCTAGTCCTCAAGACCCACCAGTCCCCCCAACAGGTCGGGTTTTAAGGATATCCCAGCTTCACTGGTGGCACAATCAGGACCCGCTGATCTTCCACGGGGGCGGGGCTGGTGGTATGTACCGGTATGTTGTATACTTGTGGAGGTCCACTATTGTATCAAATAACCTAAAGTTCATCTCTGGGACAAAATTCAACCCTCTATTAAGGAGAGATACTGTAATTCAAATAATTGCACACCAGAGATATTAATCACATTCAGATTATGATTTAAGAGCTCGTTTTGCATTAGTTTGGAGACCTGTATCATCCTTCTTCATTTCTTGCTCCTTCCGTTTTTTCGCTGTAATGTTAAATTCATATGAAAATCCTTGTCCTTTTGTTTTATAAACCAAAGGAGTACATTATCCCGATCTTTTATCCTCATGCGAAGTACTGAGGTGAATTCGGTCCTCGTTTGAATTAAGAAATGAAACTGAATGTGACATACGTCAGAGAATCGTATTTCAGACTTATTGTTTTAACAGATTTCTTCTTAAGAATTGATCTGTAAGGTGTTGCTCTCTGAGATTTATTCCATTACTATATATAAACATTCAGATATTTTGTCTATAGATCAAGATCTTAAACATTTGTTTTCTTTGGTTCCTTACCATAACAATTTATACTTCTCCGATTTATTACCGTTTTTCTAATCTCACAAGTAGATGATCCCCTAAGGGATCTTATAGATGTGGACGTTGCAAAATATGCTCCTTGATGAAAACTTCGGATAACTGTTATTAAAAATCACAGATGAGTCATAAATAATACAATTCATACTGCAATTAATGAAAAATTTGCTTTATCTTTTATATTGTGGGTGCGGTAAATGCTAAGTGGGTAGAAGCACAGGATCTCTCAAAATTAGAGATGTCCGGTTTGTGAAAAATGGAGATGCACAACATCCAATGTGTAGACACTTTTTGAATTGTGAATATGGTAGTATGGATATTTTTTTTATTTATTGGAATTAGACATAATTTGGTGAAGATACTGGGTTTTTACTTTAAAAACACTTGTCATGGGAGACCAGTACTTTTAACACCTTTACCTTCTGGGATCATTAGTATGGAAAGGGAAAGTATCTACTGGCGCCAAATAAGATATATACTGCAAAAGGATATAGGAAAACCAAGCCTGTTGGCTGTAGACACGAAACTCCTCACGTTGTGCTTAAAGAAAAGAAAAAGCACAACACATAGCGTAATACTGTGACTATAAACAGACAACACTTAACAACATGTAACAGCTGAAAAATAAATTGGTGAAATCTCAATATTAAAACATTTAATAACAATTATAAATAATATATATTACACACGGACATTTAATAAACAAATAATGCGATAAAAATAGAAGCACTCTGCACCGCCGATGGAGATAGTAGCAATGCCTACTCACCAGATGGAATGAGTAAGTAGGCGGTGGATAATTTTGAGAGTATCCCCTCTCGTTTGTAAAGCTGCTCTCTGCTGGCTGGCGTCTCTGGGACCGTAAGTGTGGAGATCTTGGTACGGTGCCTTCCGCGACTCACTTGGGAAGACGCCCAGGAGGTGATGAACAGCAACAGCTGATTCAATACGCCGTCGACATCAGCAGGAAAACCAGTTAGCAGCAAACGCAGATTCAGCAGCAGCAGCTGATGCAGCACGCCGTCGGTGTCAGCGGGCTGGCTGGTCTGCTGCAAGCGCAGATGGAACTGAGCGTGGGGATACAATCTCCAAAGTGTAGAGTGCTAAAACGCCACCCTACGCGTTTCGAAAGGCTCTCTGCTTTCTTCCTCAGGGGTATATAAAATATGGAGTCCAACATAGTCCCTTAAATACAAAATCTGTGATTCACAGGGATTGATTTCACCTGCAGTCCAAAAGCACTTGTGCAATAGGTGTAATGAGGAAGTCCTTAGACATAGTAATTCTGTCACCTGTGCTTTGAAAATGTTCATATAAAGTGCTACTGCAAGTAGTTATAATCAGCTGTTACATTTAACAAACAATTGAAACATACATTACTCATATTAACATACAACAATTAACATATATAAAATAAGAGGATAATAATAGGCTTATGTGTGTGTGAATATACTCTATTCTACTAAATAATTAAAGGAGATGTTTAAATCTAACCTATTCGTGACCTATTAAATTATAAGTGAATTAATGATATATTATATATTCTAAGTGTATTGTCTAAGTGATTATGTTATAAAATAATAAACTATGTGAATATTTATATATATTGATTATTTAAAGTGCTCATATTCTTTTATTATACTAAAAGTCAAGTATTTGAGGAGTACTATAATGTTAATATATGAACTTTATGGGCTGGATTATCTAATGGATAATCTGATCATTAACCTACCAAAAAGGATTTTAAATCAAATTCTACATTTAGGCCCATTGGGGATAGAGTACGTAATTCATAAATCCAATAGGATTCTCTTCTCCCCAATAGGCTTAAAGTATTTCCTCCTCTCCAATGTGGAGTGATACACTCGATGGCCACACATTTTAGACCCTTAGGATCTTGATTGTGCACTCGAAGAAAATGATTAGAAACATTGTGTGTAACTAAACCAGTTTTAATATTATATATATGTTCATACAAACGTCTTTTAATAGCTCTAGAGGTCATACACACATACTGCAGACCACATGGACATTCTAGCAAATAAATGACGAAAGTACTGTTGCATGTAATATGTTGCTTAATTTTATAACTTTTTTGAGATTTGTTTGAAATGAAATCAGATTTCTTAGTGCTATATTTACATGCGGTACATTTGTTACAGGGGAAATATCCCGCACAGGGTACCATTTTTCTATGAGTAGGTTGCAGCGGTGGACAGCTAGGTGCCAGTCTCTGACCTATATTTGGAGCTTTAGTAAAAATAATATGTGGATAATCGGGTAAAATGCCCTCTAGATCTTTATCCTTTTTTAATATTGGCCAATATTTTTTAAGAGTTTTACGTATACTAGGAGCCATCTGGTTAAATTGAGTAACAAATGACAAATTTCCTGATGTATTAATATTTTTATTTTTATTTTTGTATTGTAAGAGACTGGTCCTGCAATACAAAAATAAAAATAAACATATTATTTTTACTAAAGCTCCAAATATAGGTCAGAGACTGGCACCTAGCTGTCCACCGCTGCAACCTACTCATAGAAAAATGGTACCCTGTGCGGGATATTTCCCCTGTAACAAATGTACCGCATGTAAATATAGCACTAAGAAATCTGATTTCATTTCAAACAAATCTCAAAAAAGTTATAAAATTAAGCAACATATTACATGCAACAGTACTTTTGTCATTTATTTGCTAGAATGTCCATGTGGTCTGCAGTATGTGGGTATGACCTCTAGAGCTATTAAAAGACGTTTGTATGAACATGTATATAATATTAAAACTGGTTTAGTTACACACAATGTTTCTAATCATTTTCTTCGAGTGCACAATCAAGATCCTAAGGGTCTAAAATGTGTGGCCATCGAGTGTATCACTCCACATTGGAGAGGAGGAAATACTTTAAGCCTATTGGGGAGAAGAGAATCCTATTGGATTTATGAATTACGTACTCTATCCCCAATGGGCCTAAATGTAGAATTTGATTTAAAATCCTTTTTGGTAGGTTAATGATCAGATTATCCATTAGATAATCCAGCCCATAAAGTTCATATATTAACATTATAGTACTCCTCAAATACTTGACTTTTAGTATAATAAAAGAATATGAGCACTTTAAATAATCAATATATATAAATATTCACATAGTTTATTATTTAATAACATAATCACTTAGACAATACACTTAGAATATATAATATATCATTAATTCACTTATAATTTAATAGGTCACGAATAGGTTAGATTTAAACATCTCCTTTAATTATTTAGTAGAATAGAGTATATTCACACACACATAAGCCTATTATTATCCTCTTATTTTATATATGTTAATTGTTGTATGTTAATATGAGTAATGTATGTTTCAATTGTTTGTTAAATGTAACAGCTGATTATAACTACTTGCAGTAGCACTTTATATGAACATTTTCAAAGCACAGGTGACAGAATTACTATGTCTAAGGACTTCCTCATTACACCTATTGCACAAGTGCTTTTGGACTGCAGGTGAAATCAATCCCTGTGAATCACAGATTTTGTATTTAAGGGACTATGTTGGACTCCATATTTTATATACCCCTGAGGAAGAAAGCAGAGAGCCTTTCGAAACGCGTAGGGTGGCGTTTTAGCACTCTACACTTTGGAGATTGTATCCCCACGCTCAGTTCCATCTGCGCTTGCAGCAGACCAGCCAGCCCGCTGACACCGACGGCGTGCTGCATCAGCTGCTGCTGCTGAATCTGCGTTTGCTGCTAACTGGTTTTCCTGCTGATGTCGACGGCGTATTGAATCAGCTGTTGCTGTTCATCACCTCCTGGGCGTCTTCCCAAGTGAGTCGCGGAAGGCACCGTACCAAGATCTCCACACTTACGGTCCCAGAGACGCCAGCCAGCAGAGAGCAGCTTTACAAACGAGAGGGGATACTCTCAAAATTATCCACCGCCTACTTACTCATTCCATCTGGTGAGTAGGCATTGCTACTATCTCCATCGGCAGTGCAGAGTGCTTCTATTTTTATCGCATTATTTGTTTATTAAATGTCCGTGTGTAATATATATTATTTATAATTGTTATTAAATGTTTTAATATTGAGATTTCACCAATTTATTTTTCAGCTGTTACATGTTGTTAAGTGTTGTCCGTTTATAGTCACAGTATTACGCTATGTGTTGTGCTTTTTCTTTTCTTTAAGCACAACGTGAGGAGTTTCGTGTCTACAGCCAACAGGCTTGGTTTTCCTATATCCTTTTGCAGTATATATCTTATTTGGCGCCAGTAGATACTTTCCCTTTCCATACTATAGTTCTGACCAGGGGGTCAGTTTTTTGTATCTTGGGCAGCCCCTTATGCATGTTTGGTCATTTATACATAAGGTAATATATACTCTGTCATACTATTGTGGGTAGCGCTGCCTGTTTTGTTGTTTTTCTGGGATCATTCACAAGGCAAAACAAGGTAAAGGAATAAAATTAGTTTTTTTTTTCTGGTGAGACCAGCAGACATACAAATGGTACACAAAATACAGCGAATATACACTTGCTGGAGGTCCTGGGGGGAGACAGTAGCCTAACTAGGTGCAGGGCGCCTGCTTCAGGTGGCTTACTTTGTCAGCTCCTGGTCCAGAAACTTCATGGTACCTTCTTCCGGGACGATACCAGGCTATAGCCACTAACCGCGAACAAAGCAGAAAATAGAACTTGGCCACAAAATGCAGGACTTGGTCTCAGCTAAAAACAAAGCCGGTTGCTCTGCTATTCGCAACAGAGCAACTTTGAAAAGCCCGCCAGCGCCTCACCGATCTAAGCCTGAAATCGTCTGGTTTTCTGATCGGCCAGTCCCCTTACATAGACCTTTGTGTTCTATGTCTAACATGGAGCAGGGGCTATGGAGCAGGGGCTATGGAGCAGGGGCTGGCGACCAATCAGAGAATGGATCATAACTCAGCCAGCCAATCAGAATGGGGGCTCGTCTGACTGCTGACATCAGAGGAGGGGGTGTGTCGAGCCGACTCGAAAAGCCGGGTGGGCAGGAAATATGACTTGGCCAATGGGAATCATGCCTAAGAAGCAGCGACTACCCCCAGCCAACACATTGCCTCCCGCTGGGCAGGCTCCACCAGGTCTGGCAGTCCAAGTGTCTTCCGTGCGGGAAGCCCTTGTTCTCCGGACCTATTACTCCGCCCTTCCCCGCTCACCAAACTGTTCCGACATCTCTGGACTTCCCTTCTCCCCTTTGATCCACGATCTCCATGCAGACATCCCGGCTCCTATGTAGATGCCCAGGCTGACTGTATAGAGTTTTATTCATACGGTATAAAACATATTACACTGTTTTATTAAACTTATAACTCTTGGGAACATTATACATATGGGGGACAGGGGTCTGGAATACTTGGAGTCGAAAACCAGGATTCTGGGGGACACTGTGTATCCCCGGTGTAATTCACCTCACATATCCTCCGACACTGCCTGCACGTGGAGGAGAATTACGGTACTACCGGTAACTTTGTCTCCCGAACTCCTACACAGAATCTAAATACATTTTTACCCAAATATCTCCCTTGAAACTCCCACTCCTGGAACCCCATGTTTATTGCATAACAGGAAAAGGTAAAACACATAACAGGACAGGTTTTAGGTATACATACAGTGTCCCTGGCTTAAGGTGCTACTTAACTACCAGGGACCCATGGTTTTCAGGGGTAATCAGTCAAGCTTCACCTTTATTATGAAGACTGGCTACCCTCTACCGTCAACGCTTCCACAAGGTCTGAATACCTTTGTCACTTTGTTACATGTTAGTTCAGTTCAGCAAGTGTGGCCGACAAAGTGGCGCACTGAATATGATACTTGAGGGCGGCAAGGGGGCCACAGATAGTAAATGCCAGGGATTTACACTTGGTATTTTGTGGCACTGAGAATATTAATTCTTGCTACATCTCTACAGTACCTAAAACAGTTTTTTGTTTGTTTTAGACGTATTTACGTGTGTGTGTGTGTGTGTGTGTGTGTGTGTGTGTGTGTGTGTGTGTGTGTGTGTGTGTGTGTGTGTGTGTGTGTGTGTGTGTGTGTGTGTGTGTGTATCTATCGTTATCTAAACCGGTCATGCTTTTTATTTAGATTTCATTTTGTGAACACTCTTCCCCAAGATTCATCGGTCTCTGTTATAGGGTAACATACCCGAACGAGCATCAACCTCAGTTGACTTAAATGGGTGTTAACTCCCATTCAAGTGCGTCAGCCCACAACACAGCTTTAGAAATAGCCCCCTCTGACTTTTCCACATAATAAGCTCTGAAGAATTAATAGGTGACCTTGTTATATATAATTATATGCTAGCACCTCTAGTGAAATCAGTTTACATGCAGAACTGTTTAAAGATAATAAGCTGAATCACTTTTCAAACTGTTCAATGTTAAAAAGAATAAAACAATTGAAGACAGGTGTGAGTGTATGTTTCAAGTGTTGTTGCTGATCTCCTCTTCTCCCTCTACCACCTGCTGTCTTGACCCCATTCCCTTCCATCTACAAAAACCTCTTGCTCCTACTATAATCCCTACACTCATACAACTTTTTAACTCCTCCTTCTACTCTTGTACCTTTCCCTCCTTCAAACATGCAACAGTTATACCATTACTCAAAAACAGCTTGACCCTACCTGTCTTTTTAACTATCATCCTATCTCCCTCCTGCTTTTTGACTCTAAACTCTTTGACTGTCTTGTATTCTCTCGCTTGCTCCATTTTCTCAAAACCTATTCTTTCCTAGACCCTCTACAATCTGGCTTCCGCACTGCTCACTCCACTGAAACAGCCCTCACTAAAATACCTAATGACTTATATGCTGCTAAAGACAGAGGTCATTTGGCATTCATAACAAAGCTCTATCCTGGATCTCTTCTTACCTCTCCCATCGTACTTTCAGTGTCTCTTTTGCGAACACCTCCTCCTCTATCGATCTCTCTGGGGGTATACCCCAGGTTTCTTCAACCCCTGACCTTACACCTGCTGTACAGACCAAAGTTTGTGAATGTCTCTCTGCGATATCATCCTGGATGGTCCGCCGCCGACTTAAACTTAACATGTTAAAAAAAGAGCTCCTCATACTTCCTCCTAAATCTGGCCCTATTACCTCCTTCCACATTACTGTTGGAAGTACTGTACTATCATACATCCAGTAGCGCAAGCACGCTGCCTAAGGGGTCACACTCAACTCCTCTCTCCCATTTTCCTCTTTCAAAAGGTAGCTAAAACCAGTAATTTTTTCCTTCGCAATATTACAAAGACACACCCTTTCCTCTGTTGCTCGACTGCTAAAACTCTGACACAGGCCCTCATTCTCTCCCGTCTCGATTAATGTAAACTCATGCTGTCCGACCTTCCTGCCTCTCACCTGTCTCCCCTATAATCTATCCTATATGCTGCTGCCAGAATCACTCTACTCTTTCCTAAATCTTTCTCTGCGTCTCCCCTGCTGAAATCCCTCTCATGGCTTCCTATCAAATCCTGTATCACACACTCAATTCTCCTCACTTTTAAAGCTTTACACTCTCCTGTTCCTCCTTACATCTCAGCCCTAATTTCTTGCTATGCACCATCCCGACTCACGCGTTCCGCTCAAGGATGTCTTCTCTCTACCCCCTTTGTATCTAAAGTCTTCTCCCGCCTTAAACCTTTCTCACTGACTGCCCCACACCTCTGGAATACCCTCCCCCTCAATATCCGACTAGCACCCTCTCTATCCACCTTAAAACACACCTACTTAACGAAGCATATGAGTAGCTCGTGGCTGATACTATACACCTCACACATAAACCTTGGCCCCTTGCAGATGCACTTACCAGAACACCCTCCTACTGTCTCTGTATGTTTTTCCTACCTACTAATTAGATTGTAAACTCTTCGGAGCAGGGACTCCTTTTCCTAAATGTTACTTTTACTGTATGTCTGAAGCCCTTCTTCCCATTATGTGTTATTTGTTATTTATATGATTGTCACGTGTATTACTGCTATGAAGAGCTATGTACATTAATGGTGCTATATAAATATAGACATACATGCATGCATGCATACATACATACATACATACAAGGGGCTTTTTGCATCAAACATTGTAACGTTATCACAAACCCAGGCATCAGGACTGTACACGAAATGCTTCAACACAAGTCAACGGTCTCCAAATAATTGTATCCTTTATTAGTGCTTTTCTGAATGTTCCTTTTTTTGTATCTTTATTTTATTATTGCCATCATTTTTTCTGAGTTGTAAATTGTCCCCTCAACACTTACAATAGTGGATTTTGAAACTCTGTGCTTGGTACTGCTAATTGGCTTCACTTTAGTTTCAATTACCCTTGTAAACAAGGTGAAATAATGACAGGTGTAAGTGGTGAAGCGTGGTGACAAGTGAATGTGACATCTATTAGTACATTAAATTGTATTTTGAAGTTGGAAGTTTAATTTACAGCTAAGCCTCTGAGAGGAAAATGTTTATCTGTCCCTTCAACCCCCATGATGTACTCCACTTCATGTGTACCGCCTCTGTTTCACAGCCATTTGTAGTGGTTCTCAAACAGGGGTTTGAGTATTGAGAAGCCAGTGTCTTTACCCACAAACTCTCTCCATGTATTATGTGTCTGATTACATGTTCATAGAAAGAAATAAAGAAATAATATTAGGGTTGTTTTGAACCTGAAATGGTGATGGTCACACCTGGAGTTCATCTTTTGGTATGGACACATTGGACTGACAAAACAAGCTCACTAGAAGTAATGGAGTTTGAATCTTCAAGAAATAGCTATAACATAGAGTAACATTTATCGTTCTGCAGCAGTGACTGTACATCTTAGGATCTGAACTTATCAGAATATAAGTTTTCCTGCTTCTAAGATATTTAAATGGTTTTATGTACTCTCGTATAAATTGATCCTTGCTAATACTGGTGGAGTCTTAATTTTGCATTTTAAACTGTACTGTGAGGGAAAAGGAAAGATACACAGAGAACCACCAGGGATCAGTATACGATTTGTATTAAAAGTAAACAAACGGCAATGAATGACTCGGATTAAAAATCATTAGTTCACAATAAAGCCGATATGGATGCCTAAGAGGCCACAACCAGTGTACAATTGTATAGTGATCTCTGGTGCGCTCTGTATATCTTTCCTTTTCTTGAGATCTTCTGTCTTGAGTTAATCGCGGCAGTTTTTGGAGTGATCTGACACTGGTGCTGCAATATATCATCTTTAAAAAACACAAGCATGGATATCACTTGCAATTTTGAACTCTGTACTGTCTGCTGTGTTACATATGTATGGAAATGACTTAATAGTCGCCTAAAATACCTGGTTGACCTAAACATGCCAATACTCTGAACAATTATGTTATGGTCTTCGTGCTTAGTCAAAAGGCCCCAAAGCTGCCGATTTCACTGCGATTAGCCAAAAACTCCCATTTAAGTCCATGGGAATTTTGGCCTGATGGTTAATTATTAACTATGCTCATGAGTTTGTATAGATGCAGCGGCATTATTTGAACATTTACCTGGGTACATTCCGCGTTACGCCGCGTGGTGGACCCGAGATGGTCAGCTGCAGACATGGTCCATCGGAGTAACCCAGCAGGGGTCCCTGCTGTGTGAGTCCTACTGAGGTCTGCTTCTCTGTAATAGACGCGCAGTAAGAGTCAGTCACTCTAACTGCGCGCCTCTCACAGGCGATCACAGGGATTTTATTCAAATTCTAACATTTAAGAAATGTAGCAGGGGGTCTCCGGAGCTGAACAGCATTGATTTCATGTCCGGGGACCCCCTACTTCCCGAGACACAGGCCCCGTTATGGGGTGCCGGTATCCCCGTCATTTAAAAATTCTGTGTGTCACGTGACCGTGGGATCAAAACAAAGCACAGGGGATACCGGCGCCCCATAACGGGGCCTGTATCTCGGGAAGGATGGGGTCCCTGAGGCTGAAATAAACTTTGTTCGACTCAGGAGACCGGCTGGTGAGTTTCGTTCATGCAGGACCTACTGCCATTCTGATCTTTTGTTTTATATTCGACTCAGGAGACCACCTGCATCCTCACACCCCTCCCCCCCCCCCCCCCCCCAAATAAAAAATCATTACCTTAGCGGGTACTTACATTTTATTTTTATTCATAGTGTGCATGAGCAGGGGGTCTCCTGAGCTGAACAAAATTGATTTCAGCCTCAGGGGACCCCCCTATATCCTCTCTAACTTTGGAGTGATTGAGATATATATATTGATATATGGCATATATATATGGGAGAGAGAAGACACAGGCGCAAACAATGATAAGTATAAACTGTTACAAATTATCAGGGAAGGAAATAATGGTATTAAGACGAAACCAATGAAGATAAATCTGAAATAATCAGAAAGAAGCAAAATATGGTGAAGTATGCTTGTATTCTTCAAAATGCGCAAAAGACTAAAGGCTACTTACAAAGTAGCAGATATAACAGGCATGAAGGATATCAAGATGCTCTCCTCACTGCTGATCTGTATGGCGGTTAGTTGATTCTGGCTCCATGTGGAACGCCGAGACTCCGCACAGACTCAGATGCGTCTGCAGCTGCCTCCAGTGTCGTCCTGACTATCCCTCCAGTCTCGCGAGTATGACGTCAGCGTGTTGTTACTGTATATCCGTTGACGGGGGGAATCGGCAGCAGTGAGGAGAGGATCTTGATATCCTACATGCCTGTTATATCTGCTACTTTGTAAGTAGCCTTTTGTCTTTTGCGCATTTTGAAGAATACAAGCATACTTCACCATATTTTGGTTCTTTCTTATTATTTCACATTCATCTTCATTGGTTTCGTCTTAATACCATTATTTCCTTCCCTGATACTTTGTAAAAGTTTATACTTATCATTGTTTGTGCCTGTGTTTTCTCTCTCCCTTCTATATTTCCAATACTATTGTGTATAGTATTAACACCTTGGCAGCATTAAATGATACATTTTCTGGTTATATTGTTTTGATTGCGCACTTAGTTATTTTATAGTGTGTATATATATATATATATATATGTATATATATATATTATATAATAAAATAAAAAGTTGCTTTGTGTATTTGAACTACTGGAAGTGATCTCACCCAGTTGGTTTCCTACTTTTTTTACTTTTATTTATTGTAATGCGCTTGTTAATTCTATTAAAATATAAATGAATAAATTGAGCAGTGCATATTACTGCTTTGAGAATATTAGATTGACTTTGTTTAATGACATGTTATTGCCTTTCATTAGCTGAAAAAACAGTTGCTGATAGCGCTCTCGAAGAATACCTCAAAGAAAAGGAGAAGTATGAAGAGCTGAGGAAGAAAAAGACAAAGAAAGGAGCACCAAGGGAGGAACAGGTAATTTTATATTTGATCTAATATAACACTGTAATAGTAGCACATTTTAAGTGCCATGATCATTGATACTGGAATGCATATTACTGTATAACCTACTAGTTGTTTTTTTGGGGGGGGGGGAGTAGGAGGAGTTAGATTCCACCAGAGAAATTGGTGTCTATCACAATTCTTTTGTGCATGATACAATCCAAAAGACATGGACACAATAATAGCTACTTTTAAAAGCTTACAATCTAATGTTTGGTACCTGAGACACGGGTATGAAATGTATAAGCAGTGTATGCATTGTGTCACATAATTATAACCTGTGAATATCTTTGAAGGAATGGTATAAGCTGTATTTGTTCCCATTAAACAGTTAACACCTTTCCTATTAAAGTAGTGAAAAACCAGCACTTACATAGAACTTGAAGTGGTTGTTTGTCATAGATTGATATTCTGGTCACAATCACAAATATTTGTCAAGAATAAGGAAACAATACAGTGAATAACCTAATATACCCTCATCCTCAGACATAGCAGGAAAAATTTGCACTAAATACACAGCTGGCTGTTGCCAGAGAAAACAAATGTCACGATAACCCCCACACCGTCTAAAGTGCTTTAACATTCTATTAAACATGAGCAACTATAACATAGTAATGCTAACAATAAAATTCAGAAGCCAGCAACTTGGGATGCCTCTAAACTGGGTCTAAACAGCTCAAGAGTATCAATTGAGGGTGGTAAGATAGTCAAAATCTTTTTCAATATGGAGTAGTCATCAGAAAGCAGGAGTAAAGCACACCAAAATATGCAAAAAGTCAATGAAGTCAAATGAAAGTAATTGTAACTTAATTACTTGAAGTCATTCAAGCAGCATCCAACGTTTCGTTGCATAGAAGCACCTCCATCGGTTGACGTTCCTTGCATGCACTGAAACGTTGGATGCGGCTATGACTTCTTTAAGTCATTAAAATGACTTTCATCTGATTTCATTGACTTTTTTTTTTTTTTTTACATTTTTTGGTATTCTTGACTCCTGCTTTCTGACAACTATAACCTACTGAAGCACATGACATAAAATGTGTTAATTTGATACATTTAAATTTATTCCCTTAGTTTTAGACGATGATCTGGGATTGTGACACAAACTGTGATCGACAATAAACGAGCACTTCTGATACATTTAAATTTATTCCCTTAGTTTTAGACGATGATCTGGGATTGTGACAGAAACTGTGATCGACAATAAACGAGCACTTCAAGTTCCATGTGTCGGGTTTTCCTTCACTGTACTAGCTGCTGTAACCCTGTGCTTTATTCTACCCATTGTCAGCGCTCCCTCTCAGTTTTTCTAACACATTTCCAAGTACAGTTTGGAAATGTTTATGATACCTATGAAAAGATGTGTACAATCGCAATACACAAGGACAATATTTTCTGTGTTCAGAACAAATCCACTATTGCATCATCAGGAGCTGGTTTGATATAGATCATGGGAAAGATTCCTGGAAGTAATTGTCTGTAGGTCACATTGAATGCAGATGGCTTCAGATCATTTCACATTTAAATCACAAAGACTGCTCACTTGATGACATATTTGTACATGCAGCTCCCAAACTTTGAAAACACAGTAGATGGACCGTACATTATGTCATCTTAAGGTTTTTTTTGTTTTTTTTACCAGTTATGTGATTTTCACCTTTATACTGCCTTAACTTACAGTGAAAATCAGAATTGATGAATTGGGGGAAAAATAACATATGTTCAATTTCAGACATTAGCTCTCCTGGACCGGTTTAAATCAAAGCTTACTCAGGCGATATCTGAAACACCAGAAGAAGTATCGGAAACAGAAGTGGAGGATGACAAAGGATGGTAAAGGATTTTTTTTTTTTTTTACATACGTTCACGTAAACATAAAATTACCTAGGACATGGTTTTTAGAGCGATATAAGAAATACACCCTTAACACCCATAAACGGTATTAAAATGTAGAGTTTGCAATTCAAGTAAATAAAGTCAGAGCAATGGAGTGAAATGCTTTATTTAATTAGTTGAACCATACTTTTGGCTACATCTGGTAAAATAGTTGTATGACCAATAAATTGAGGAATAGGTACACATTTCACTTGCCAAACTGATACAGGTATCATCGGATGCAGTGTACTGTATTTGAAGAGGCATGGAGTGCATAACAGACAAGATCCTACTGACAGTTATGAATTGAACTAGTACTTTATTAAATGTTTTAAGGTGTGTATACTGTAGCTATTGATCCACAAACAGGATTGGGTTTACGTTTGGAATATCTGAGATTATAGTTTGCCTAATTTGGCTAAAAAGTGTCCTTGCTGAAACTAGCTTTACGGGACCCATCTCTGTAATTAGGGCTGAGCAGTGGCTTATTGGTGTGACCTGAGTATCACTTGTTTGTTTCTATCTATCAAGAGCACTAGTAGTTAGACCAGTGGTTCCCAAACTTTTTCGGTTCAAGGCTCCCCAAGGCGATCAGAATTTTTTCAAGGCTCCCCAAGGCGATCAGGATTTTTCCGCGGCGCCCAAAGTAAAAACAAAGTTGTATATACATACCTAACAGTTGCAGTGCGCAGTTGGTGTCTCTCTCAGGCCTCGGACATGGTGAAAAGAAGAGCGCTGACGCTTATGTTCTCCTTCTCAAGCAGGAGCTTTTTTGTGTCCCTGCATGAGAGTCAGCGTGCGCACTTGTGTAGCCGTGTGGGAGGCGGGTCGGGAGGCGGGGCTAGCGCGCCACGTCACAGCGCCGACGTCACGGACTGCCATTGGCTTTTGGCAGTCACGTGACGGGCCCTCCGCTTCCCTCAGCGGCAAAAATTTAATTCTCCTGTCTCCTGCAATTCCAGACGCCTCCGCACGCCTGCGGAAGCGCCATCTAAAGCCACACTAACTAAAGATGATAAGGGTAAGTGGCGCGGCTCAGCACGGTCTTTTTGACCATGGCTCTGGCCTCAGGCACACACTCTCTCAGACACACACTCTCTCAGACACACTCTCTCTCTCTCTCAGACACACTCTCTCTCACTCACTCTCACACACTCTCTCAGACACACTCTCTCTCTCACAGACACACACTCTCAGACCTCACTCTCTCAGACACACTCTCACTCACTCTCTCAGACACACACTCTCTCTCTCTCAGACACACACTCACTCTCTCAGACACACTCTCTCTCTCATTCTCTGACACACTCTCTCAGACTCTCTCACTCTGTGACACACTCTCTCTCAGACACTCTCACTCACTCTCAGACACACACTCACTCTCAGACACACTCTCTCTCAGACACACTGTCTCTCTCTCACTCCCTCAGACACACTCTCTCAGACACACTCTCACTCTCTCAGACACACTCACTCACTCTCTGACACACACTCTCACTCTCAGACACACTGTCTCTCTCTCACTCCCTCAGACACACTCACTCTCTCAGACACACTCTCACTCTCTCAGACACACTCTCTCTCACTCACTCTCTGACACACACTCTCACTCTCTCAGACACTCACTCACACACTCTCTCGCTCTCTCACACACTCTCGCTCTCTCAGACTCTCACTCTCTCAGACACTCACACTCAGACACACACTCTCACTCTCTGACACACTCTCTCACTCTCTGACACACTCTCTCCCACACTCTCAGAAACACTCTCCCACACTCTCAGACACACACTCTCCCAGACTGTCACTGATACACACACACAGTCACTGATACACACTCACAGTCACTGATACACACACACAGTCACTGATACACACACACAGTCACTTATACACACAGTCACTGATACACACACACACGCAGTCACTGATACACACACACACACAGTCACTAATACAGACACACAGTCACTGATACACACAGTCACTGATACACATATACACACACACACACACTGATACACACACAGTGGAGAGCAGAGGCAGCGATGGATGTGAGTGACTGGGGGGGGGGGGGCAGGAGATCCGTGCAGGCGGCTCCCCGCCTCCCCCTGCACCCACCGTCAGGACAGGCAAATGTACAACTCCCCCCCAGCACCCCCGCTACCTTCTCCTATCACCCGGGGCAGAAGGGGACGGGACACCGCGCAGCCACCAGCAGACAGAGGAGCCAGGAGCGGGAAGGCAGACACACACACTCACCGCCCCCGGCTTCCTCTGAGGGATGGTGGGGAGGGATAATCAGAGGGATGGTGGGGAGGGATAATCACGGCGCCCCTCTAGGCAAGCCACGGCGCACCAGGGCGCCGCGGCGCACAGATTGGGAACCTCTGAGTTAGACCATTAATAAGCACCAGCAACTGGGAGAATAGGGGGGAGGATCAAAGGAACGGTGGGTATCAGTTCTGCATTCAGTAACTGGCACAATCAAGCACTTCCAAATCCTTACCATGATTCCAGAGAGCCTCCAATCTTTGGCATTTTCTGTAAATATGTTGTCTTTGCCGTTAGACATACTGGGAGAACCAATATAGTATCTCAAAAACAACAGTTTATTGGAATATGCTCTTTTGGCTGAATATAAAAATGATTCAGTGTATGTAAGTAACTCTGATTTCCAAACTTTTTACATTCTAAACATCAAACCACAAGTTATAGCATCACCTTATCTGTATGCCTAATCGTTTTGTTTGGGTAGAAACCAAAGGCAAAACAAATACACCTGTACTGTATGTCAATTGAGGAAGCAAAATACAAGTAATTTAGAACTGTCCATTATGTTTAGTCAGGGAAATGAATGTAATGTGGTGGAAGATATGTCCTAAAAACATGAAAGTTTTAACGTCCTATGGGGCACAATGTCCTCAACATTCATATTATTTATACTTAGTAGAAGAAACAAAAGAAAAAACAGCGCAAAACCTCATTGTGTAATATTTAAATATAATGTGAAAATGTTTCAGCAGGTAAGTATCGCACGTACATCAAGATAAAATGGTATAGACATAACATGTTAGGGACATGTTACCACATCACCCTCTCTTCTTCACCAACCCGGTCAATTCTGGGCCACTCTATGAGATGGAGTCCTTGTCTCCCAGGCTATTGGCAATGGTCTCTCGATCCGGTCCTTAACATCTATTTGGATCCAAAGATGTAACCGCACCGGCGCTGGTCTATTGAGATCCTCGTGTCAGACTTCCGGGTAGACCTTTTGATGACGTCACTGCGACTCCGTCGAGTCTCGCACGTTCCGGCGGTGTAGAATAGCTGCGGGTGCGTGTGTCCATATGGGGACACTAAACGCTGTAACTGAGATAAAGTCCACAATATAAAATCTGGAACAACGCAATACTGCGCACCTCCTGCGCGTTTCGTAAAATACTTCGTCAGGGAATCGCCATTGGCGGGCAGAATGGAAAGTACACTCTCATTAAGTTCTGAATGTTGAACAGATACTGAAGGCTTTTTTTTTCAAAGTCTATATAGCCCTATTTGCTGAAACTTGGAAAGATGCACAATTGAAAATATTTAATAGAGCATGCCTGGGAATGAATATTCCATTCCAATCAACAAAAAATGTTTGTGTGTTTGAATAAATGTCCTAAGTGTTTATGGTTTAATGCTGACATAAAACATTGTCTATGACCGGGGTGGCCAATTCCAGTCCTCAAGAGCTACCAACAGGTCAGGTTTTCAGGATATCCTTGCTTCAGCACAGGTTGGTCAGACTTCAACTGAGGCACTGATTGAGCCACTTCTGCTGAAGCAGGGTGTTGGCCACCCCTAGTCTACGTTCATATTATGAAATCGGCACATTTGGGGATGATATAGTTGACATATCTAAAATCTTCTAAATCTAATTTTAAAGCTAGTTAAGATCCCTTGGTTATGCTGATTGTAACTTGGATCCTTGGCGAGAACTTAATGACCAAGTATACTGTACGTATTGGAAGAATTGTGAAGCAGCATTGTTTGTTTGTTTATTTTGGTGTGTGTGTATTAGCCCGAACTGAAGTCCCTTGGAGCATGTCCGAGCTGCTGAATCACTGAGAGAACATTGGTTTATCTCCTATGCAGAGATGGGTAAATGTGTCAAAATAGTTTTTCACGCAAAACCTGATTTGCAGATCAATATTAGCAGTTGATTTGTACAGTAAAAAATGTGGGTGCATGCTCCTAAAACCACTGTAGTTTTCCCTTCGCATTCCCTTTCTGTAAATGTCATAACATCTGAATGTGTAGACAAGTGTCTCCCTACCAGGGTTCTGCAGGACCCTGGGGTTCCCTGAGAGGATCAAAAGGGTGCCATGGGATTTCCCCGATCTCCCAGAGCAGGGAGAAAGCAGGGCTATTGCTAGGGGGTTGGTCAGTTTCATCAATCCTGATATGGCTGATGCTGGGTAATGCAGCCAATCAGGAGGTCTTGTCAGGGGGTGGGTGGGGGTGTGGCCAAGCAGAGAAGGAAGCATCATGGGCCAGAGAGGTGAGGCTGTGTACCGCTCTGTCCTGTCTGTCTCTCTGTCCTGTGTGTCTCTCTGCCCTTCTCAGCAAATTCGAATGACCGTGACAATTTTTCCTATCTTTACCACTATTGACCCCACCAATTCCTGGCAACTTGAAGTATAAAGAGGTGCTATGAATGTAATTCAGCTGAGTCAGCGATCGAGGGGAACATCGCAAAAATACCTATGCCTATGCTGGCATCTTTATTTTATTTTTATTTCTTTAACCATTGGATTATGCAGATCCATAATGGCAGAATGGGCGGTCCCACGGGGACACCCTTGAGGTGAGAGATGCTTGTGAAAACATACTTTGGAGAACAAGTAGCAGTGAGATTAGTAGAAAAAACACAGCAGGAAAAAACGGGGTCTAAGCACAAGCCAATATGATAAAAAACAAAACAATTTATTGGAAAAGGGGTGACAGCATGGAGGCCAGCATGGAGGGGTACCTCTGATGCGTTTTGCGCTCTTGGCGCTTTGTCAAAGAGTGTCTCCCACTCCTTTGTCTCCGAAAATGTATAGACTTCAAAACCGAAAGTGACACGGCGGGCGCCACGTGGCGTCGTCCGCGTCAAAACCGGAAGGAGGTTAACATAACACAGCTGATCCCTAATTAAAAAACAAATAACAGATGAATGGAATATATAAAAGAAGCTTGTGAAGAACATAAAAACAAAAATACCACTAAATGAAATAGAAGTATGAACTTATTTTAACTTTTTAATTAGGGATCAGCTATGTTATCCTCCATCCAGAGGGGGTCACTGTCTATGTTGGTCGGATCGCCGACCGCGGAGTCCACTTCCGGTTTTGATGCTGACGACGCCACATGGTGCCTGTCGCGTCACTTCCGGTTTTGGATTCTATGACATTTCTTAGACAAGAGAGTGGGAGACACTCTTTGACAAAGTGCCAAGAGTGCGAAACGCGTCAGAGGTACCCCTCCATGCAGTCACCCTTTTTCCAATAAATAGTTTTTAATCATATTGGCTTGTGCTTAGGCCCCGTTTTTTCCTACACTGGATTTTTCTACTGCATCATACAGCCGGAAGCACGCTCCAGAGGAGAGACCACGCAGTGCGTAGCTTAACCAGATCATTCTCTTCGTTTATTCAGTGCATGAAGATGACATATATTATCTAGCTCTACGGGTATTTTGTTCCAAAACAGGAGGAGAACCAGTCACTTTTTGCCAGTTAGGTTACCATTTGCTGCATTATCCCCTGTTATAGGTATATCTATACCCCCACCTATGTGCCTTGCAGATAAAAGGTTTTCATCATTTTCTATTACTAGCCTCACGTTCAAGAGTTTCCCCGAAGCAAGTAATCACAGCTTTATTTACATGCTGTTTATGCCCAATACTGGGTAGGGCTAGTTCCAGAACTCTGTTCTATTTCTCTCTAACAGTGAGATTATATTTCTCAAGAAAAGCAAAACAGCTGCAGTAAATAAATTAAGGGTTATTTGTGTTCATGACATTTTTACTTGAGAGCAGATAGATTGGCTTTTCTAGTTTTCAGTTCAAGACAGTAACCACTAGGCTACACTCTAGAATACATTCACAGTTTGCATATTATTAAAAATACCACCTTGCCTTTATTGACCTTCAATGTCAGTTCATGCTAGCAGTTAAATTAGTAGTTATTTGGATGCTCCCAGTGGTTTCTTTGCTACTGTATGTTACATTGCTCTATGGAAATAAAAACATAACGTAGGACGTATGCTTAATAGTTGAATATTTAATTTCCCCTGTGTTTTTGAATGAATGCGTCGGAGCTTTGTTATGTTGTATATAGCCTTCGAGAGCTCAGGACAGGGTTTCAGGGCAACTCGTACCTAAGCAAGTTATTTTACTGATACTTAACCGATTAGCCTAGTTTTAATTATGTGTTTATTAAAAACATCTTGAAAACCTGTCCTGCTGGTGGCCATTGTCGACTGAGTGTGAGCAACCCTGTCCGCAACTGGCATTAGTTCACTTTGTCGCTACAGTTTTTGTGCTGGATGGTGTTAGACAATTTGTTTTCAATATCATCTGTCCCCTATGCCTAAGCATTTCCGCAATGCCTCCTTTCATTGGTGACCCAGGAAAACAATTGTCTGTATTGTGTAGCATGCCACACTCTGCCCTATATATATTAAGGCAAATGTGGTGCAATCCTATGACAAAAAAAACCGCACAGGATACATCTGAGAAAACCATCCCATTAAAACCAATAGCATGTTACTTCTTTGATGCATCTGATGCAATTATTTTACCCAAAATATCCACTACTTATGGCTTGATGACCCCCCGGGTGATTATCAAGGAATCTTGACTAACACTAATATAGCCAAACTACCAATCCCCCCAAATTATATGATAGCAATGTAATAGTAAGGGGAATTTACTAAGGATACATTAAAAAAATTGACTTGTGTATTTGGCTGCAATTTTAACTATTGTCCTATTTACTGAAGTCACATCGCAAGTTCTGTATTAAAGCAGCGAGAAGATGCTTTTTACTGGAGGTATGTCAACGTTATTAAACAGCAGTATATGCAGGATTTGTTGGCGAATGACTGATTTACACTTTGTTCTCTAAACTTCTTGCGATATTGGAATACCTCCATAAAAAAGCACCAATTTTTATCATCTACCCCAGGCTGGCATAATGCCTACCTTGCTTATGTATATAATGGTCATTATATCCGTAAAATAAGACTAGCCAAAGTAGAATAGATTAGACAAATGGATAATATTAAAGGTGTTGCATTTATTAATATATTAACCCCTTAGAAGCCCAGGTAGCCAGCTAGTCATAGACCACACGTGGCTAGCTTCCAGTTATGCTACTAAAGGCTACTATATTTACCCATGTGGATGTTTTGCATTTTGTATTTTATTTTTGGGTGGTTTATGTGGTATGTTTACCCCTTTAGTGCCTGAAAGTTTTCCACTGCAATGGATGGGTAGCATCATGCATCAAAGGGGTTAAATAAATACATTTCTGCCATAGGGTTTTGTTAGAATTTTTTTTATACATAATCCGGGTTTACAAAAGTGGGATTTCCCCCTTCCCACACAATGATGGCTCTGATTAATGTATATATTTTTTAGTAATTCGTATTGCTAGTGTTATTTAACCCCAAGTTAACAGAATGAATTAGGTATGCAAATGAGACTGAATATCACAAGCCATTTATGAATAAAACATTTGAGCACAGCAATGTTGAACTTTAGTGACTGTAGCCTACAATATCATAAAGTTTGCACCAGTAAATATACTCCAGGACGCAGACATTTTCCAGGTTTACATTGTGTTTTGTGTGGTTTCAGCCCTGCCTCTAACACTCCGATATACCTTATGCAGCTATATTTTTTTGAGCTTCAATAATGTTTTATTTGTCCCTATTATTACTGTGGAAGAATCTTGGCACGATCGGAAACTGCATTGACAGGGCGATATCTGGGGGTAACTATTAAGGTAATATCGTGGTACAGTATATACTGAATATATATATATATATATATATATATATATATATATATATATATATATATAGCAACTGTAAATATTACTGTATGTTCATTTGCATGTCTTAGACAGGTCTGCAACCCTGTCTTTCCCCATTGTCACCCAGCATACAGCGCTTCCACTGCAGCAAGGGATTCTGGGAAATGACATGCAAATGAGCACTCAGTGCCACCATTTGTCTCAAGCTCGTATTACACAAGCCAATCCTCAAGCCAATGCATGCTGTTTTAAACACAGCTTTTAAACAGAGGCTGGGATGAGATGCAAAGCCATTAGCCCTACTCACATACATGTTTCAACCTTGATGGGTATCATCAGTGTGAGGCATGCATTGGCTTGAGGATTGGCTTGTGTAATACGAGCTTGAGACAAAAGGTGGCACTGAGTGCTCATTTGCATGTCATTTCCCAGAATCCCTTGCTGCAGTGGAAGCGCTGTATGCTGGGTGACAATGGGGAAAGACAGGGTTGCAGACCTGTGTAAGACATGCAAATGAACATACAGTAATATTTACAGTTGCTTTATGCTTTACTGTGGAGGGTTTTTGTCACATATATATATATATATATATATATATATATATATATATATATATATATATACAGTGGTCGACAAATCACCAAAAAATCTACTCGCCGAACAAAAAAATCTACTCGCCACCTAGTACCACACGTGTGCTGCTTGGGCCAATAGGAGCTCGCCACGATGTTTAATCCACTCGCCCGGGGCGTGCAAATGTATAGGTTTGTTGAACATTGTGTATATATATATATATATATATATATAGATATATATATATATATATATAGAGATAGATATATATATATATATTTTTTTTTATTATATGTTATTGCAGGTTTACCAAGTATTTCTTTACTAGTACATGTATGTCATATGGGAGACCGCAATTTTTTTTTTATTTTTTTTTTTTAATATATCCTGAACAAACATGCTTGCATATTATAAACACCACAGATACATATGTTTGTATATTTGAAATAAATGAATGACCACTTGGCCTTCCCAGACAGTTTTGTAGGATATAGTTACTGCCTTAAAAAAATAAACCTAGCCAAAATTGTGTAGTCTACTGTCAGTGTATGTTATCTGAGGTAAAATGATTGCCTCAAAGACATTTTTATGTGTCCACATGAGCAGCCGCACATAGAAGTATAATTTTCATTTTCTGTCGAGATATAAACCATTACCAATTTGTTATGTTTTCTTTCACTTGGCAAACTTTTTCCTTTGCATTTTTGGCAGAGCTGCTGGGTTGGCATGTGTCATAGCAGACATTTTGAGCACTTTTTAGCAGTGTTCTGCTTTTTTTTATGCTAAAGAGTTAGAAATCAGATTCTTTTGTAAACATTGTGTATGGTGTTTGATAATCATTACCAGGTTGTGCTGTCTAACAAGGCATTTTAGGAAGTGTTATTAGCAGATTTAGAGTGAGATACAAAACAAAAGCTTTCTTCATTTAAGTGGCTAAGAAGCCTTATAAGGCTACTTGCCAGATGCTGTGGAATGTTGTGGCAGTCCTGCAGAAGTGATAACATGTACCTGTCTGCAAGTCTGCAGCCGCAGAGTCAACCGTCAGCCACAAACATCCTGACTTCTCAGATTTCCTTAACCATGAAATAGTTCCATAGTCATGGATATTACCTAACCCTTCTGGGTCACTTGGACATACATCACGCATGCATAGAAAATGGTATGCATACACTGGCTGCAATCGTGAAACACTGCAGGTCTGGAAATATTGTATGCACGAAACTGAAATGCAAGGGTCACAAAACCAATTATCCTTTGCAGGAAAGTTCACTTTTATAAGACATTCTCGGATTTGATTGAGGCATTACATGACCCCCGGCTTCTTAAATACAAAACAAGATATAGTTTACTGCAGTAAACAATCTATTGCTTTCTAAACATAGCTAGTAAGAATTAAGAGAATAACCATAGTAAAATAACGTGTACACTAAAATGTTATTGTAATAATAATCTTGTATGTATATTTTTATTTATATATCACCAACAGTATATGCAGCGCTTTACAGAGGAAAGCATACAATAAAGAGAATTATATAACCAACTGCAACAAACAAAATCAGACAATCGGAAAGGAAATCCCTATTGTCCCTAAGGGAAATCTTATGGGTTTTCTTTCTTTTTTTTTTTTAATCAATTCTGTAGTATTAGATAATAGTGACTGTTTTTTGTTTTTAATCGTCTCTCAATACCATTTTTAATAGGTTATAAAGCATCCTTTGATTTCTATAGCAGGCTTTAGCACACCTCCCACGCAGTGCAAGATCCTGGCAACACTTTCCTGGTTGTCATAATTTGTTGCTGTGAGCTGTAAACTGTAACAATAGAAAAGGCTGCCTTAGTAATATTAGGATACATTGTAGCAGCTGAGTTACAATGACCAAACGATTGATTGAAACTCAACGGCGGCCATTATGTTCGGCACACAATCAGGATTTGTATATATTTATAACAGGAGCACCAAACGATTGCCAGCTTAGATAAGAATGTGAATGTATACATTGTCCCATGCTTTATATATAGAAATAAGAAAAAAAGAAAACAAAAATATATTTGGATAGTAGTATTGCTGCTTTAAGCAGTATGTTAGGAGCCTTACAGAGACAGGTGAAGGAGTATGTGGAGTGGATGGCAGTGCTTGGCCATGATGGTTGGTAAGTGCCACTATGGGTGTGGGGCAGTAGACCTAAGTCCAGGCAATTTAAGTGATTTCATCAGAAGGTGTTTTTTTAGGTTTGACTTAAAGCTGTTGGCGTAAACTGAATGTGAGGGAGTTCCACAGGTAAGGAGCAGTGAGGGGAAACGTTTTATGGTGAAAGAAAGCAGTAGAGGTGGAAGGGGTGAAAAGAAGACAGTTTATGATCAAAGTGCAGGAGATAAGAGACATAAGGAGAGATCCAAGCTGATATGTAGGGAGGAGCAGACGAGTGGAGAGGCTTGAAGGTAAGAACTTGTTCTACCCAATACTTGCTTTATTTATTAGTATATCAGCTTTTACAAACTTGCACCTTATAATGGTCAGTCACTCACGTAATCGGGATAATGTCTAGGTGCTTATGTATTTATTTGATGTATTTCTGAAATTAATTTCTCATTACTTTTTCTTACAGTATGCTATGCTGCACTTTTCCCAATCCTTTAATTTTGTTACTACAGTATATAGTAACCTTAATTTGCTCACATTATTCCAAATGTGGCCTCATGCGGTTTAAGAATAATTTCCTCTGGCTTGTGTTTTACAACTTTTTCATGAATCCCAGAATATTGGGTTCTCCAAGGTTGTTGAACACTGCCAGTAAAGTTTAACATTTCTAAGAGAAGTGAGGGTACTTTGTGGAAGTTTATGGTGAAATATATTTAAAGTTACTGTATGCTGCTTTTCTTAGCAGTCAGTTTGCTTCCAGTATTTGCTACATACAGTACCATGTTTAGTTTAAGTCGTTGTTTGATTTGATAGTTTATTTTTACACTGACCTGTTAACTTAAATTGGCAATCCACCATCACATTTTTATTAATTTATTTTGTGTTCTAACTAGGGGAAACTGGTTCAGGGAGATCCATGTTTCACAACTAATAACCTCCAATGTGCTGAAACCTCCAGGAAATAAAAATTGCAGTCCGCAGCGCCATTTCAGTTGAGACAATTAATACACAGAATGTTGCCTTGATGCACCATTCTTCCAGTCATTGGCTGTAGTACATTTCGCCTAAATCAAGGTGGTCCTCGGCTGTAAAATTATGGCACATCTGCTTCAAAAGATCCCCTAGTTCATGTTTTCTGCTTTAATGGGAAAGAGAAAAAAGGGGGAAGGACCCCCAAGCTGATGCTACCAATACTGTGGTGTCCACATATGAAATGAATAAATTTAATATCAAAAACCGGTGTGCATAAGTAATAAACTGGTGGTCTGTGTGCTTCAGCCAAGTGTGTGTGAAGCTGGTACAACCACCACCTCACCTGGACTCCGTCGGGGTAGCCCTCAAGCCGGCTCGCAAGTTCTTACCCCCAAATGAACGGAATCCAGAAGGCGCTACCCCTCCTTCCTCTAACTGCGGGGATGGCAACCCGGGATGCGATGCCAGCTGGTAATGGCAGAGACCTGTATAGACAGAGCCTCCTGCTCCTTCACCGGGTGCCTGCAAATCCTCCCGCATTGTTGCTGTTAGGTTCCGTACAGGGGGTGGCGGCTGATGGGAGACCGGCAGACGATCCACACCTCCGCAATGGTCGTCTCCGTCAGATGTCTTCCTCTCGCGGTGTCCACGTGTGTGAATGGAGCCCCGTCCTCACACTGGCTACGCCGGGTCCACTAAGCAGCTGTGGAGGACATCCTCACGATGGAACTGCTGCTGTGAGTGTGCATGAACCGGATGGGCGTGCTTCAATACCGATGAAGTGATGACAGGTAAAAGGGATGAAAAGTAGAGCACTGCAAAGGGCTGGAGGCAAAAAAATGACTATTTATTGGGCATATAAGCCAAATGAACAAACACACATACTAAAAAAAACTCTTGCCCGTTTCCCGCCGTGGCGGCGCTTTATCAAAGCGCCTCCACGGCGGGAAACGCGTCAGAGTTTTTTTAGTATGTGTGTTTGTCCATTTGGCTTATATGCCCAATAAATAGTCATTTTTTTTGCCTCCAGCCCTTTGCCTTTTGCAGTGCTCTACTTTTCATCCCTTTCTGCTTTAATGGTAGAAGGCTAAATACAACTTTATCATAAAGTACAATGAACGAACTACAGGCATACCCCACAGTAACGTACGCAATGGGACCAGAGCATGTATGTAATGCGAAAATGTACTTAAAGTGAAGCACTACCTTTTTCCCACTTATTGATGCATGTACTGTACTGCAATCGTCATATACGTGCATAACTGATGTAAATAAGGCATTTGTAACAGACTCTATAGTCTCCCCGCTTGCGCACACCTTCGGTACAGGTAGGGAGCCGGTATTGCTGTTCAGGACGTGCTGACTGGCGCATGCGTGAGCTGCCGTTTGCCTATTGAGCGAGATGTACTTACTCGCGAGTGTACTTAAAGTGAGTGTACTTAAACCGGGGTATGCCTGTATACAGGATTGACTGAAAATATAATTTACTTAAGCATTCTGGATTTATAGTAAACATTTAGAGCCCAATCTACAGGATGTAATAGCTACATAAGGCAACATTAAATCTTCATAGCAAGCTAATCGGCATTGCTTCACAATATAACATACAACATTGGTTTAACAAAGAAGCACAGTAAATAGAAGGATAAATGCTACAGAAAATAGAAATACTGTGAAGGGTATTATCTGCCTCGGCAAGCTTGCAATTTAGGCAGAGTGCATTTTTTAAAGTCTGTAATGGTATGAAATATTTCTCATCAGCTACTTTTCATATTTTAAAATCAATTGCATGGTGGTACTTGAAACGCATCCAAACATGAAGTATGCAAAAAGCCCCTACAGACGTGGAAAAAAAACATATATATTTTTTTATTTTTTAAAGTGAGCTTTTCTAAAAATAAGAAATGATTTTTATGGTGTAGTGTCTGTATCACTGGGAACACAAGGGCTAATTCACAAGAGACATGTATGATCACACAGTAGATAGTCTGTTTTAGCTGAATGGTGTACAGTATTGGTTTCCTGGAAGGTCTTCCAAGAAAATCAATGTTAAGTCAACCTGCTACTGTCTTTAACATGTAGTGATCTTTCAGTGTAGAGAGCTCATATCCTCTGCTATGGAACCAGAATGATCACAACCTGCGGCTTACCAGTGAAATTAACCAAGACAGAATAACTTTTCTGGACTTGGAAATTTTCAAAGATGAACAAGGTCTACTGCAGTCTACGGTTCATACTAAAACTACAGCCACTAATAATCTACTACTGTTCACAAGCCACCATCCAAAACCACAAGTTGAGGGAATCCCTGTGGGACAATTTCTAAAGGTAAAAAGAAATTGCTCCACTATAAAAGACTTTGAGAAGCAATCCGAGGTGATGAGTAAAAAATTCCTGAACAGGGGCTACAGTAAAAGCTGCATTAACAAGGTGTATAAACGAGCCAAACAATCAGACAGAAATAAGTTGCTGTATGGTAAAAAAGAGATTGAGAACCAGCCAAGTCCAATTAGAATTATTGGCACGTACAGCAAACAGTGGAGGGAAATGAGTGATTCACAAGCACTGGCATATCCTTTTAGAGGATGAAATATACAGGAAAGTACTTTCTGACACCCCCTCCATCACCTACAGAAGATCAAAAAATCTATCAGATTCTTTGGTTCATAGCCATTATAAAACACCAACAATGGCAACATGGCTGACCAACACCACAACAGGCACCTTTAAATGTGGGGCCTGCAAAGCTTGCAGTTTTATTAATCCCCTAAAAACTTTTCAAAATGTAAGTGGTTCTAAAACATATACAATCAAAGATTTCTTCAATTGCAAAACGTGTGGAGTTGTCTTCCTAGCTACAGGTGAACCCCGTTATAATGCGAAATCGGTTATAACGCGGTTTTCACGTGGCTCCCGTTTAAAAAAAAAATACATTTAAATTTTTTTTTTTTCATTTTTTTGCACACTGCACACACTCTCACTGCACACACTCTCACTGCACACTCTCACTGCACACACTCACTGCACACTGTACACTGCGCACACTACACTGCACACACTACACTGCACACACTGCACACAGTCTCACTGCACACCACACTGCACACACTCCCAGCACTCACTGCACAAACTCTCACTGCACACTGTACGCTGCACACACTCTACACTGCACACACACTACACTGCACACACTACACTGCACACACTCTCACTGCACACTGCACACACTCTCACTGCACACACTGTACACTGCACACACTCTCACACCACACTGCACACTGCACTCACTGTACACTGCACTCACTGTACACTGCGCTCACGGCACACACTCTCACTGCACACACTCTCACTGCACACACTCTCACTGCACACACTCACTGCACACACCCACTGCACACACTCTACACTGCACACACTCTACACTGCACACACTCTACACTGCACACACTCTACACTGCACACACTCTCACTGCACACCACACTGCACACATTCAGACCACCCTGGGTCATATGGTCAGACAATGATGTTCACAGCATCTGCTCCGCGGCCGTCACAGCATGCACTGGGCTGAATGAAGTCGTCTTCCACTCTGAATGTCATCAACAAGGGCCACTCAGTAATCACAGATTCACCCAACGCGCATTTCCACTGCAAAGTCTTCCTCAGGGGCTGGAGTTGTCTTCCTAGCTACAGGTGAACCCCGTTATAATGCGAAATCGGTTATAACGCGGTTTTCACGTGGCTCCCGTTTAAAAAAAAAATACATTTAAAAAAAATTTTTATTATTTTTTTGCACACTGCACACACTCTCACTACACACACTCTCACTGCACACTCTCACTGCACACACTCACTGCACACTGTACACGGCGCACACTACACTGCACACACTACACTGCACACACTGCACACAGTCTCACTGCACACCACACTGCACACACTCCCAGCACTCACTGCACAAACTCTCACTGCACACTGTACACTGCACACACTCTACACTGCACACACTACACTGCACACACTCTCACAGCACACTGCACACACTCTCACTGCACACTCTCACTGCACACACTCACTGCACACACTCTACACTGCACACACTCACTGCACACACTCTACACTGCACACACTCTCACACCACACTGCACACACCACACTGACTGTACACTGCGCTCACTGCACACACTCTCACTGCACACACTCTCACTGCACACACTCTCACTGCACACACCCACTGCACACACTCTACACTGCACACACTACACTGCACACACTCTCACTGCACACCACACTGCACACATTCAGACCACCCTGGGTCATATGGTCAGACAATGATGTTCACAGCAACAGCATCTGCTCCGCGGCCGTCACAGCATGCACTGGGCTGAATGGCTGGAGTACCTATCTGGAGACAAAAGTTGGTAACTTCTAATAACCACAACGCTTTCATATCACGTTATACACGTGAGTGCAATTTTTATAGAGCTTTCAACACTGAATTCATTTCTTGGGGTTGACAATATTGCACTATTTTGTGTTTCTACTTTCTCTCCATGTCCTGATGTGATTTACAAACCTACACATAAAATATTATTCAAACATAAATTCAACAAAGAACAAAAAAGCATATATGTAGATATAAAAAAATATATATAGAAAAACCAATCCTTTTGAAAATCCAGTTAATGAAACAAGAATCCAAGCTGGGATGGAGGGCTGCTTTCAATAGGATGAACCAATCCAGACAAAATCTGCAACAAAAAGAACAGAAAGCGCACGGCCCATAGCATAAAATCTATGACATTTATTGACAAAGGATAAAAGGTTTCAAGGAAACAGGCTCACTCACAAGGAAAGCATATATATTGGCAGTTGTGAACACATAGTCACCGCCTCATCGGGTTGGTAAGCCGCCGGCAGCGAAAATCAGGGTCCTCAAATGTCCTCACACAATTCAGGGAAGACCTGGGTGCTTGGCTTGAAAGTCCCAGCATACACAGCAAGCTCAATTGAGTATACAATGCTGATAGCCTCCTGCAGCTTTGGAGACGAGATCCGGCCACGATTCACCGTCCCCCAGTGATTACGCAATGACGCTGCAAACGTCCTGACGCGTTTCGTCCCGTGGAGTGACTTTTTCATAGGATAACACTAACTAGATGTATGGAGCTTTAAATAGCACACGGGTTGCTAAAATACCCGTTCTAGACCCTCCCATTCAATTAATGTTAATATATTCAATATTGCACCATAAGACAAAATAAGAAGGGAAATAGACAACTTAAACGATTTAAAATTAAAAATAATTAAATAATTAAACATATAGACAATAATTAAATTAATAAATCAATTCAACAAGATAGACAATGTCGAAATGCAAAAACAAATCCCTAAAGCACATATTAATAACACATGCTAGGGACTAAGATATAATATATCAATAGCTAACAAAGACGATGCTAACAATACTGATGATAGATATCAAAATCAATCCTGGTACATGCTGATATCAAGAAAATAATATCTAGCTTAGTACATACAGTATATATACTATATACTGTATGTACTAAGCTAGATATTATTTTCTTGATAGCATGTACCAGGATTGATATTATATATATATAAATATATATATATATATATATATATATATATATATATATATATATATAGTATTAATCCACTCTTTCCTGCAAGAGAAAAAAGAAGGAAAAAATATACAACAAAAATATACAATATAGATTTATACATTATTGATCTACATGTACACTCATAGGTGGTCACAGGAGTGAATAAAGATTATGAATTTATTTTGACATGGGTGGCACACAGGTTGGCAAAGATGTTACAGTTACCACAAAAACCCGTATACCACCCAACCTCCACACCAGGGGTGGAGAATGAAAGAGAGAGCAGAGGAACAGAGCCTGACAGGCCACAGGACAAGGAGTAACCCAGCATACAGAGAGAGACTGAAAACGTCTAGACGATAGTACTAACGTCGAGAGACTCATTGAACCCACCAGGTGCCATGGTGGCCAACTGGTAAATCTAATAAGTCTCACGTTTACAGAGTGTTTTAAATCGGTCACCCGTCAATTTCTGTAACGGTATCACACTAGTATTGTCTCAATTCCCCCCCCCCCATCTGTGGGAGCGCTGGATTGGTATACTTCTATCAATGCCATCGCTGACTGAGGGGGACTCCGCAGACCAGACCACGTGAGATGCCCTGAGGAGACGGGAAGTGTGTTACTGATTCTCTCCACTGAATTTACAAGCTTTTATCCTGTGAGTAGGATTCTGTGGCTCTAGATAGGGACAGGTTGATGAAACATACTACGCAATTGGCGTGCCTTGTTGTTTTCTGTTATTTCAGAAGCAGTGGAATATCACTTTAAGGACACCCTCCCCGTCTGGAACCCAATCAGCAAGTCCATCAATCTGCCTAAGGAAGCTTGTACTAGAGACTGCCTTGCTGGTTCACGGTATCTTGGACTTTTAAATAGCGCCAGGGACATTTAATTTGTATGTTCATTTGTTTTAACAGATTTGGAATAGTCTGTTGTTTTTTGTTCCCTTAGGCTGCTTTAATCACTTATCATTTATATTGTCTATCACTATATTTTTGGTATCACCATTTGCACCTATTTTTAATTTGTGTGTAGGTCAGCGCTTTTTAGAGGGCCTATATCTGTTTGTTTGCTTGAGCCTAGCTATCCAGTTGGTTAGCTAGGGCCATTTCTGTGTAGTTAGCCTCCTTAAAGTGGAGTAGGTTTGGTACAGACAAAATGCACTGTGGGCTCCTAAGTGACCTCATCTACAGGACCGCTCCATCACACCAACCATGAGTTGTTGCTTTGTCTTAAAGCTTTTGTTATCTTCAATAGTCTTTTTCACCATATCACAGTTAAATTTTCTTACATCTTCAGTGATACGTTTGCGGATTGTCTTGCACAGCTCTGCAGATTCAATTCTTATTCTTGTGTCTTGTGATTACTTACTTTCTTGTCATCTCCTCATTAATTGTTTTCTCACATCAGATATTTTCTTATCCTGTTTTTTAGCGATTCCTCCAGTTTTTTCTGCGCTTTCCACTACAATATGTTCTTCATAATTGTTAAAGTGTTCACATGCATTTTGAGCAATCTGAAGTGATTTTTCAGTTCTAGTTGAAATTCTCTGCTGTTATTCTTTAGGTTATTGATTTTGATTGCTTTTGTCTTCTTTTTAATCAGTTTTCTTCTTTCTATCATTCCATTCAGATGTAATTTGTCGTGAACCAATCGTGATCACTCCTTCTGCCAAAAAGGTTAAGGACTATTCATTCTTCAATCGTGTTTCTTGTTGGTTCGTATATAGTCAATTTCATCATTGAGTCTTGAAGAATTAATTCATGATGTAGACTTTTTCACATTCTGCAAATTTTACCAATCTGTCCCCATTCCTGTTACTGTAACCATACTTATGAATTTATGCTGCGTCTTTCTGATGGGTACCAATCTTTGCATTGAAATCTCCTATAATGATCTTGAGGTGACAATTTACTTTGTTAAGTTGGTTGATTTAATTGTAGAAGTCTTTCACTTCATCGACTCTGTGACTTGATGTTGGAGCATACACGTGGATTATTTAAAGCCTGTATCTCTTTGTTAACTGAATGATGATTCTGGAAGCTTTTTCTGATAATCTCTCATACTCTTCTATGTAGTTTCTCCATCTCTTGTTAATGATGAAGCCTACTTCACTGATACTTCCATTATCTGTACCCCTGTAATAGAATAAGTGTCCACTTCTGAGCTTTATGCGCCCCATCATCTTTTTTTTCTTACTTCATGAAGGCCAACAATATCCCATTTAATCTTTTCAAGTTCATCTTCCTGTTATAGTAGAGCTACTTCTCTAGAGAGAGTCCGGCAGATTGTGGGTTGAGACTTTACTTAACATTCCAGCCTCATTCGCATGTTGGCAAATACGTTTTCCACTTTAGCCAGGTACATTGTTCAAGCTTTCATAGTATGGTAAATTCCACCTACCACTGTCACTATACATCGTTTGTTTTAACGCACGTTGTCACCTTCTCGACACTTTGGAGCAGTGATGTGTGTGTGTAATAAATAAGGTAATACCTAGGGGAATAAACACATGTTGCGTCGGTTCACAACGTTTTTGCAGATTATAGTGTTAATAGTGTATCACAAATAACAAATTACTTTTATTTATTCCAGGAAACTTGCAAATTCTTCCACATTGTAACAGCTCTGTATACTGATATAGTTGTGTCTAGAGTAGTAGCTTTCAACATTTTAAAGCTGCAGTTCAATTACTATCCTACATGGTTTTTTTTGTTTTTTTAATCAGTTCTGTACTATGAGAGAATACTTGTAACATTTTTAAAGACATATTTAATGTATTATAATGTAACGAGAATATGTTGTTCTTATAGCAACCATTTACAAAGTCACATCCCCTTCCTCTTCTGAAACAGGCTCTGGCACACCCCTTTCTGAGCCCGGCCCTCTGTCTAGCAGTGCTCCAGTTGTATCTAGTGACTGTCTGGTCACATGATCTTCCCCACAGAACTTTGCATCTTGGGTCCTCTTCTGCTGCACTGACAGCCATTTAGTGAACCCCCAAGCCGTATCTTCATTGATCGATCGACAACTTAGCTAATCACTTGTCAGTGTGTAGATTGTATTGATTTTTTTTTTTTTTTTTTTTTTAACGCCAACTTGAAATGCTGCTTTAAGACTAGCGGACCTCTTAAAAATGTACTGTGACTCCAAGGAACACCATCCTCCCTATTTTACAGTATATCTCGTAAAATACAACCGTTGTGGGAAATGTGTGTGCGTATACTATATTAAACAAACATGCCCCAATGCACATCCAATAGGAGAAACCACCTAGTTCATTTTTATATGTTTTTTAGTCTCATAAGTAGGGGTCATTTAGTTCAATCCTTTGGCCAAAATATTTTCAGCCTGCAACCATGTCAAGGTAGAACCTACTGTGGATCTGGGTTTTGAGCTTGCTAAGATTGTGTATGTTTATGCATATACTGTATAACAAACTAACTTATTTTCTATATTGTGTATCATTTTCTAAGACTGCAGCACAATATACTTATTAACCTATCTCAGCTAAAGCATGTAACAAAAATGAATGCTGTCTTAAAAATACCCGTTTTTTCATGGAACGCCTAAGTGTCTCCTGCAAAAACACAGGATTCCATGGTATACAAGTTTGCGAACGCTGCTTAAGGGTAGCTGTAGTTGACACAGAAACTATACACTTGTATGCTTGCCAACAGTCACGATTTTTAAGGAGCAGTCATGTTTTTTGAGGATCTGTACTACTTAAAATGCAGTAATGGGCAGTGTCACGGGTTCTCCAGCCTGATTTCTCCAGCATCTTTCTGTGTGCTGCAGTTCAGACAGAAGCCACATAGGGCAGCTAATTTACTGTAACTTGTGCTCTCCAAATGCTGCATACTACTATGAACCTGGAGATGAAAAGTCCTGCCAGAGCTGTTACTATCTCACTTATGCAGAAGATTGTTTACTCCAATCTAATTCAGTATACTGTATGACTTGTATGTATGTGTAGGCCAAAGGATATATGTGTGTGTGTATGAGGGCCTGTGTATGTGTGCTTGTATGCAGGGCCGCCAACAGAAATCATGGGGCCCGGGACAAATGAAAGGAGCAGCCCCCCTCCCGCCTGAACCCATAGCGCACCCCCCCGCCCCGAACCCATAGCGCAACTACCATGAAAAAATATCTTTTAGCGCGCAACTTTTACTTAACTGTTTTCTTATTGTGATACAGAAAAAAACATTACAATGCAACCTGTTTATTTTTATATTTTCAACAAAAGACATGTGACTGCCTGCCTGGGTGGGTGAGTGGGTGGTTGAGTGAGTGAGTGAGTGGGTGGGTGGATGACTGGGTGGGTGAATGACAGTGACTGGGTGGGTGAATGACAGTGGGTGGGTGGGTGTGTGGGTAAATGACAGTTTGGGTGGGTGAATGACAGTGGGTGGTGGGTGGGTGAATGACAGTGGGTGGTGGGTGAATGACGGTGGGTGGGTGAATGATGGTAGGTGGTGTGTGAATGACGGTGGGTGAATGAATTAATGACAGTGGGTGGGTGAATGAATGAATGACAGTGGGTGGGTGGGTGGGTGGGTGGGTGAATGAATGAATGACGGTGGGTGGGTGAATGAATGAATGACAGTTGGTGGGTGGATGAATGAATGACGATGGGTGACTAAATGACAGTGGGTGAATGAATGAATGAATGACAGTGGGTGGATGAATGAATGACGATGGGTGAATGAATGACAGTTGAATGAATGACAGTGGGTGGGTGAATGAATGAATGACGATGGGTGGGTGGGTGAATGAATGAATGACGATGGGTGGGTGGGTGAATGAATGAATGACGATGGGTGGGTGAATGAATGAATGACGGTGGGTGAATGAATGACAGTGGGTGGGTGAATGAATGAATGACAGTGGGTGGGTGGATGAATGAATGAATGACAGTGGGTGAATGAATGAATGACTGGGTGGATGAATGAATGACAGTGGGTGGGTGAATGAATGAATGACGGTGGGTGGGTGAATGAATGACATTGGGTGGGTGAATGAATGAATGAATGACGGTGGGTGAATGAATGAATGACAGTGGGTGGGTGAATGAATGACGGTGGGTGGGTGGATGAATGAATAACGGTGGGTGGGTGAATCAATGACGGTGGGTGGGTGGGTGAATGAATGACAGTGGGTGGGTGAATGAATGACAGTGGGTTGGTGAATGAATGACAGTGGGTGAATGAATGATGGTGGGTGGATGAATGAATGACGGTGGGTGGGTGAATGAATGAATGACAGTGAGTAGGTGGGTGGGTGAATGAATGACAGTGGGTGGGTGAATGAATGAATGATGGTGGGTGGGTGAATGAATGACGGTAGGTGGGTGGGTGAATGAATGACGGTGGGTGGGTGAATGAATGAATGACGGTGGGTGAATGAATGAATGACAGTGGGTGGGTGGGTGAATGAATGAATGACGGTGGGTGGGTGAATGAATGACATTGGGTGGGTGAATGAATGAATGACGGTGGGTGAATGAATGAATGAATGAATGACAGTGGGTGGGTGAATGAATGACGGTGGGTGGATGAATGAATAACGGTGGGTGGGTGAATCAATGACGGTGGGTGGGTGGGTGAATGAATGACAGTGGGTGGGTGAATGAATGACAGTGGGTGGGTGAATGAATGACAGTGGGTGAATGAATGACGGTTGAATGAATGACTGGGTGGGTGAATGAATGACAGTGAGTAGGTGGGTGGGTGAATGAATGACAGTGGGTGGGTGAATGAATGAATGACGGTGGGTGAATGAATGACGGTAGGTGGGTGGGTGAATGAATGACAGTGGGTGAATGAATGACAGTGGGTAGATGGGTGAATGAATGACAGTGGGTGGTTGGGTGAATGAATGACGGTGGGTGGGTGGATGAATGACGGTGGGTGGGTGAATGAATGACAGTGGGTGGGTGAATGAATGACGGTGGGTGGGTGGGTGAGTGAGTGAATAAATGAATGACAATGGGTTGGTGAATGAATGACAGTGGGTATGTGGGTGGATGACAGTGACTGGGTGGGTGGGAGACAGTGAATGGGTGGGTGGGAGAGAGTGACTGGGTGGGTGGGAGAGAGTGACTGGGTGACAGTGACTGGGTGGGAGAGAGTGACTGGATGACCGTGACTGGGTGGGAGAGAGTGACTGGGAGACAGTGACTGGGTGGGTGGGAGACAGTGACTGGGTGTCTGGGAGATAGTGACTGGGTGGGAGACAGTGACAGTGGGTGACAGTGACTGGGTGGGGTAACTTACCTTGACCGGGTGGGTGCAGCTTTCCGCCGGACACTTCCCCCTCCTGCCCCCGATATCCCCGCGGCAGCTGCCCGGGACGGGAGGTGGGCGTGGGGGAGGGGGGCGCGCGGGAGGTGGACTCGGTGGGCGCGCGGGAAGCTGGCCGCGGGAGGGGGGGGAAGCAGGCCGCAGGAGGAGCAGATACTTCCCCCTCCGTCCCACGTTGGGAGCGGGGGGGAGCGGGCCCTGCTTGCCCTGCGCATGCGCGTTGGGGGTGGGGGGAGCGTGCCCTGCGCATGCGCGTTGGGAGCGGGGGGGGTGAGCAGAAGAATCGCCGCCATTTTTTTAAACTTTTTTTTTTTTTCATTTATTGAAACAACTGGCGCAGGGGGCCCGAGCGGCCGGGCCCCCCTGAGCCACGGGGCCCTGGACGCCAGTGCCCTTTGTCCCCCGCTGTTGGCGGCCCTGCTTGTATGTATATATGTGTATCCATGGATGCCTATGTATGTATATGTACGCATGCACAGACACCCATGCAAATCTGAACACATTCCTTACTGATAAAGACAATGGCCCTTATTTTGTAATAGTATCGATCTGGTGCTATCGAATGAAAAGCCCCATTAAAGTCGGTAGGGCTTTTTGGTGTGATCGCACCGGATCAGTGCTTATTGCACTTTACAGAATAAGGTTAAAAGTGCCCAGAGAATGAGTTCTGTGCGGTGTAGATTAGTTCCCTATGGAAGGGATGGTTGGCATGAAGGTTGGTGTCCTGAGGGATGAGTGTCATATAGATCAAGGGTGCACAAATGTACTGTCATGCGCCCCCCTTTCTCCTCTCCCCTCGGGCTCGCCCCCCCCCCCCCCCCCCTTTGCATGTAACTTCTTAACTTACCTTGGTTCCAGAGTCCTCATGCGATCCCCGGCATTTACTTCAAATACCATCGGGGAAGCACGGGGGCCTCTGTAACACCCGCATCCCCCACTTTGCGCACCCCTGTTTTAGATTTTAGAAATGCAAACAAGGTACATAGAAGAAGCGTTCGAGAGAATTTGGACCTATGATTATGTGAATGTGCCTTGCCGAGCTTTGTCAAAATTGCAAAGTGGATTTCTTCATGAATATAGTCGCATATTCCCACTGATCCAACTGTATCAACTTGGAAAGATGTCCTTGGACATTGTTTTTTATAATGTTGGCATGAACAGTGTACCTACCTTTTGTGTTCTATAAACGTTGATCCTTTGCAACAAAGATCAGTTTTCATTCTTTTAAACTGTAAAAAATAGGTGTAGTCCCAGGTCTTTTAAATTTGGAAACCAGAAACTATGGCACAGGCTTGTAATATTTTAAGTTCTTTATGTAAGTGTTTTGTTATTAAAATATGGCTTTGCATCTCTAAAAAGAATTTAACACATTACTGTATTCCTAGATTAATGTTGCTTGACCTTTGTTCGCCCCACAGAAAGAAAATAAAAACATATTTTAATGATCCAGACTCTGTGGCTCCCCATTACTTTAATAACCGATACTGTATGTTCATTTATAGCTTCTTGAAAGTGAAATTAATTAAATAGAAAATACTATTCTAAAATACTTTCTAGGTTTTACATATATATATATATATATATATATATATATATATATATATATATATATATATATATATATATTTTAAATGTCACGCTGTGCTCACCACAAACTAGGCGGACCTGGATGCTGAGGTGGGAATGGATATAGCGCCACCCACAGCCACGGGGGCACGTCTTGAGTGTAGATTGGTCTTGGATAGCCGGGCTGGGGTAGGAGAGGTACGGATTGTAGAATATACTGTTAGCCAAGTCCGGGGCAGGAGAGTTGGACGTAGTCGTATTAACATAAGCCAAGATCGGGTGCGGAGAGAGCGGGATGGTCGTTTGCCGTTAGCCACGGTCAGGTGCGGAGAGGGCAGAGAAGTCGAGAAGGAAGCCAGTTCAGTACACAGGGTCAGGACTGCAAAACAAGACAGGACTAGGGAGGCAGAGAGTGATGAGAACAGCAACTTGTTCTATAATCAGCCAAAGTGCCAGTGGCACAGCTGAGCATAAGTAGGTGAGACAGTCCAATGGCAGAACAGCAGAGTGGAGGTGTGTGCAGAGGTGAGGCTGCAATAGGAGACAGGGAAGCAGGTTCAGGTGAGCTCCCAGTGGTGGAGCTTGAGGTGGAAAGATGCGTGCGTCCTTGTGCGCCTACGCGCGTGATTTGCACGGGCTGCAGCCTTTGGGGTGATATGCCTTTAAGAGGCTGGAGAGGGAACGCGCGCACGTGCGCACCAGAACTGTGACGGGCGTTGGGGAAGCCGGCGGGACTTGCGAAGGCATGAGTGGAGACGGCGGCATTGCTGAGCGCCGGAACAGGTGAGAGGGGAGGGCGGCGTGGCTCGCCGAGCCTTACAATACATTCTATATAAATATACTGTAGTGTCGACGGTTATTCTAAAACAAACCAGTGCAATCACCAACAAGACCCAGGTACATGCTGGGTACATGCTGAAACATTTCAGTGACATTTCTGCAGAGACTAATGGCCCATTGGATTAACAGCGGGGGTCCCTGGGGGTCAAACTGAATGGGACTGCCAGGGACCCCTGCAGTGTTAATCCAATGGGCCATTAGCCTCTGCAGAAATGTCACTGAAATGTGTCAGCATGTACCTGGCTAGTTCAAGGGAAGTTTTAGAATACTCGTTGTCGCGTGTGTGCGTGTGTGTGTGTGCGTGTGTGTGTGTATATATATATATATGCAAATGTAAATACAACTGTATGCTCATCCGCATGTCTTAGGCAGGTCTGCAACCCCGCCTTTCACCATTATCACCCAGCACACAGCACTTCCACTGCAGCAAGGGATTCTGGGGAATGACATGCAAATGAGCACACAGTGCCACTTTTTGCTTCAAAAACCATTTTTAACATGGTTCCCTATAGGCTTAAGCTTGCTGCAAGGTCACAGCTTTGAGCACAGCCAGGGTTAAGGTGCATACCCTTGATAAAGGTCCTGTCCTTAGGACCGAAACGTCAGTGACTGTGCCTGCTTTTGAATACAACTTTTGAAATTACCAAGTGTGCTGCCTCTTCCTTACTTTGTGTTCCTTGGATTTCCTTGTCTGCCTGGTAAGGAGCCTTGTATAATATATATATATATATATATATATATATATATATATATATATATATATATATATATATATATAATGATTTGATTGCACAATGTAACTTTTTTTTTACTGTTTTAAATGTGATGTAAAATTGCATAATTATTTGGGGAGGGGTGTAGTTCCCATTGACAAGTTTCAGTCATATTAGGTGATATTACACCTTGGTTGACAAACACTGTACTATATACAGAAAAAATGTTTCATTAGTATTTTACCACACACAAATAATTTAAATCTTTGTAGGCTTGTAGATATTGAATTGCTTTTGCTCACTACATTGCCCATTAAAACTTAGCATGTTTATGAAGAATGTACTTTCCATATTTATCAGTTTGTGGTGTATACAGATTATCTGAAACAAAGAAAAGTGTGTTTTCTAAAGAGATTTATCTACTAAAGAATGTCATTAAAATATATTTGAAAAGTAAAAAAGTCTAACCTAACGTAGACAAAGTGTAATAAAAAAAAGGGGGTCTCACCTATGGTAGACGGAGTTCGATATAAAGGGTGTATCTAGCCAAAATGTAACCGTGAATGTGCTAAAATACAAACATAATTAGTGATCTAAAAATGAATATATGAAAAACAAATAGTCACAAAAAATGTCCACATTTAGTCCAGCAATTAGTGGGAATATCCTCAAGAATATTCCTAATCTGTATTAGTCCAATCAGAGAATTCAGATGTCAGTGGTTTCCTTCTGTTGGGGGGTATGCAGCTCTCGGTCTGAGAGATCTAAATCCTCTAACAGCACATATAATAGGAAAGGAAAAAAAGTGCAATACCGCCCATAGTGTAACATAGTTTTAATGAATAGAAAGTATTTGAAGGTACAGTAAGTGGTAAACCACAAAAAAACTAAAAATGTATCTAGAACCTGAAAAATTAGAGGATATATTGTACAGTACAATGGATATATTCTGTAGTGGTTGAAGATATATATATGCTGTGTGCCTGTAAATCCTTTAGCTTCATTTGAGTGTGGTACAATGTGGTATCTTGCTGATTTTGTAGAGATATCTGTACTGTGTTAGCCAAGCTTAATAATTCAAAACGAATAGATGATACCGTTCTGTGGCTAACGAAATGCTTTTATTTGTGAATGACACTTGGAAATGACACATACCTCCAGACAACCGGGACCGCTATGGGCACTCGGATGGCGCCACAGTATGCCAATCTGTTCCGCGCAACACTGGAAAGTGACTTTCTTTCCACCTCTCACTTGAAACCCCTTACATACATTCGGTACATCAATGACATCCTCCTGATTTGGACCTCTGGTGAACAGGACCACAAACAGTTCCATGAGAACTGAAATACATTCCACCCGACCATCAACCTCAAACTCGCCCATTCCCCGGAAGAAGTATATTTCCTAGACAGCACTATTACTATAAAAAACAAGCAGCTTCTGTAAACCGCAAACCTACAGACAGCCAGCTATTTCAGGGACAACAGCTTCCACCTCACACACACTAAGCATGCAACCATCTACAGTAAAGCCATACGATACAACCAGATATGCTCCGACACAGCAGACAGAGGCCAGCGGATTTCAGCCTTGAGATCAGATTTCATAAACCGTGGATATAACACAGAATTGTAGACCAGCAATTCCACAAAGCCACCAGAATACAAAGAAGTGATCTACTTGAATACAGAAAGAGACCAGCGACAGGGTACCTTTGGTGGTCACATATAACCCATACCTAGATGCCCTATGCAAGATAGCAAGGGAACGACAACCCATTCTCCAGGAAGATACAAGACTCCAACTGGTCTTCTCTGAAACACCTTTATTATCATACAGACAACCTCATTATCTCAAGAAAATGGTGGTGAGGAGTAAAGTATTCAACAGTACAACTGAATGCGGGACAAGGCCATGCCAGGACGCAAGATGCAAAACCTGTGCAATGCTCCACACAGCAGGCACAATACAAGTACCAGTGAGTGAGGGAGTGGGGGAAGTGGATGGACTGGGCGCTTCCTAAACAGTATAGTAATAAGTGTGATAAGTGACACACCTTAAGTACACACAATAAACCTATCACCATATAGTGTTAAATAAAATGAAATACAGTGTACAACAGCAGCTCAACTTCCTCTGATGGGATCGTTCCTAATCCCAGGATGTAGAGTATTCTTTTCTTGGGGTTGAGGAGGAGCGCTGGATAATCTCATGATATGTAAAAAAAATATAAATATATATAGTGCAGATGGTAATTCACTGCTACAAAAAATATAAAAAACGTAAGAAATGAACTCACAAAAATCGTATAAAATCACTGCATGTCAGAGATCCTTCTCTCTCTGACTGGAGCCCTTTGTGTAACTGGAGTCTGTATCCTCTCAGTAAAGTGGATGATATGAAAATAAAGAAAACCGCAAATAGTATGAACTATACATATGTATTATACACAGGTGATCAGGAAACTCACATTTTCCATAATAAATATGGGTGGTGGAGAGAACCGCCGATAGAAGCAGGCTGCTGTTCGGTGCTTCACTTTCCCCTCACAGTGTAGTTCAGTGTCAATCTGTGCCGTCGCGTCACTTCCGGTTTCGCGTCACGGGTGAGGGCGGGAAGCCAAAATGGGAGCGATCTCAGCAGTAGTTTGCCAGTCCTTCCAGGCGCAGAATCTCTCAGAACTCTAACTCTACACGTTTCGCAACAGCTTCGTCAGGAGTACCTCACCCGTGACGCGAAACCGGAAGTGACGCGACGGCACAGATTGACACTGAACTACACTGTGAGGGGAAAGTGAAGCACCGAACAGCAGCCTGCTTCTATCGGCGGTTCTCTCCACCACCCATCTTTATTATGGAAAATGTGAGTTTCCTGATCACCTGTGTAAAATACATATGTATAATTCATACTATTTGCACTATTTGTGGTTTTCTTTATTTTCATATCATCCACTTTACTGAGAGGATACAGACTCCAGTTACACAAAGGGCTCCAGTCAGAGAGAGAAGGATCTCTGACATGCAGTGATTTTATACGATTTTTGTGAGTTCATTTCTTACGTTTTTTATATTTTTTGTAGCAGTGAATTACCATCTGCACTATATATATTTATATTTTTTTTACATATCACGAGATTATCCAGCGCTCCTCCTCAACCCCAAGAAAAGAATACAATACAAGTACCACACAGGAATCTGGAGTACAAAATCAGAAGAAGGTTCACCTGTTCCTCCAGCAATGTTGTGTACCTCATCATGTGCATGAAATGCCCAGGGGGCTGCTACTACATAGGTGAGACGGGACAGGGGCTAAACAAGAGAATGAATCTGCAACACGCGGAACAAGAGAGAGTCCTGTCGGCGAACATTTCTCTGACTCTGGCCATACGATGAACGATCTGAAGGTGGCCATACTCAAAGGTAATCTTAGAACACTGAAAGAGAGACAGTTGCATGAATACAAATTTATGCAGCTGTTCGGGGCACTTAGCAGTGGCCTAAACCGAGACCGCAGCTTCAAGAGGCACTACTCTGAAACAAGAGAACTCTCTTTCCATGAGTGCTAAAGGCCATGTCTATACATACTGTGCTATATGAATGCACACACAGCTGCCTCTTACACATACATATGTACAATGTAATTATATCCCTATATACCAATAGGGACCACATAGTATCTACACACATTAATAGTAATGCAACACCCTCTTACATTTCTACACCTACCCACACCATTGTTATACACTCCCACAAACACCTTTTGTAAAGCGCTGTATACACTGTGGGCACTTTATACATTTATATTTACATATATTCACAGAAACACACACACATCACTAACATTCAGGGACCATTTAACACCTTAAATCATAAATCGCATACTGCACAGGGGGAAGGGATAGGCTTCAGTCAGATACATTCCAGGATGCACTGTTTTTAAGTAAAACTTTTCTTGCTTTATCCATTGTAACACCGCTGGAAGAATAGATCAGTCTCTCGAAAGCTCGCACAAATACAAGCATTTCGTTAGCCACAGAACGGTATCGTCGATTAAGCTAGTCTAATATGGTACAGATACCTCTATCTATATATATATATATAACACGGTAAAGGGAGAGAGGTATAAGTCAGAAGTAAATCTGTAAATCCAAGTGTCTTCTTTGGAAAGACTGGATAATGCATATGTAGAGAAAATAATCAAAATTATTAATAGTTTTCTTGTGCGCAGGTACACAGAAAAGTATATGTACATACATAATGTTATCTTTATAAAAGTGACGATATAGCGCCAAAGGGATATTTTCAAGACCCAACAGGATTAGAGAGGAGAGAAATTCATTTATATAAAGTTTCCTCATTAAACAATTGGCATGAAACTAAATTTAATGAAAACGACATTATGCTATCGTCAAACAAATATAAGTTTGGGGATACAGAGACGGGCTATATTAAATGTACGAGAAAGATGTTACTGATTACTTTTCATCTGGTGTGACCCCAATTTCCTCCAGAATTGTTTCTTTATTCCATAGGGGGTCTGCTGCTTATGTTATCTGTCTATCGTTATGTATAATAATAATTCAACCCGTTTCAGTATAACGGAAACAATACCAAACAGCATGTCTGGTTATATGATTAAAAATGGATGCCTAGCAGTATTTGTAGGCATTGTGCAAAACCAGGAGTCTTCAGCTATGTGTTCTCCATAAGAGATTGCAAATATTTATAGCATTAGAAAAGAACAAAAGTTTTTTTGTTTTTTAAACCATAGATACTGTTACCAGTGGGGTGATATGAGGACTGAGGAGGCCTTTGTATATGCACAAATGACACCTTAAATATAGAATGTGAAGTCTCAAGATGTAAACATTTATAAAAAATAAAATAAAAAAGTTAAACAGTGTGGGATGCAGAATTAGACGGATACATCACCAACACCTTAATGTAGACAACATCTATCAATTCTGTGGGCCCATACTATAGCTCTCATGTAAAATATAGTTTAGTTAGTGCAGAAATATGCATCTATTAAGATTTTGATGTTGTTACCGGAAGAACATTTAAAATGTCAAGGAAATGACAATAGACTTGTTAACAGGTTTTTACCATTTCATTTAAGAAAGCAAAGTGTTGTAGGCCTCCCAGTGTATGGAGCATAGTTTGCCGTTGTAATTACCATGTAACTACAGAAAAATCAGTAGGTTTAAAAACTAAAACCCATAGAAAACTCCCATTGACTTCAATGGGAGTGCCCATGCAATTCTGTCCTTATCAGCACTATAGCAGTTTAATTTATAACCCTTGTAATGTGTACAATGGATTTCACAAACAACATTTTTTATCAAAATGTTGATATCTTTGTAGGGTGACCTGATTTTGAAATGAAAAACCGGGACACAAAAAAAAATTATTAATACAACAAATAACATTACTAAAAAATGAATATTATAATGATATTTATCTAATAGTGTCACCATTGATGATGTATTATTCATTCTACCTCCTCCTATTCTCTCCTCTACCTTCTCCCCTATAAGGGCCGCCAACAGAAATCATGCCCCCCCCTCCCCCTCCAAAAAAAATCTACTCGCCCAACCAAAAAAAATCTACTTGCTACCCAGCTCCGCACCTAGCCCCACCCCTTAAAAAAGAAATTGAATAAATTCCTAGTAAGAACAAATAACAGGATTCAATTTTTACATAACAGTTTATTTATTGTATGACACTTATACTGTACTACAATTAGTCCTTGTTACGTGTGTGTGTCTGTGTCTGTGTCTGTGTCTGTGTCGGATGACCTCACTAATCAGAAAAAAAGCCAGATGTGAATGATTCTGAACCCCTTAACCAGTGTCAGGATGCCGCCTCTTCACAATTTCTAAGGCTAATGCCCCGCTGCCTCAGACCACGCGCCCACACTGCAGACAGGCGGCGCATGAAGAGGCACTTGACCGCTATATGCGGTCTGTAGGGCGAGGGAGTGGGGGGCGTGGTTTGACTCTCAAAAACATTTCCAGGTCTGAGATGAGACCGTGGGGCCGTTCCCTCCCCCCCCCCCCACAACACATACATACATACACACACATACATACATACATATACACACACACACACACACACTATTCCCCTGCAGCTGCTTCCCTGCTCCCCTCCCGTAGCTCCTTCCCTCCCCTCCTTCCCTCATTGGCTGACTGCCGCACCACGTGACGCGTCAGAGCTGCAAATCACTAGGAGCTTGCAGCATCGGCCGGCTGACGCGTCACAGCACGCAGTCAGCCACGTCGGAAGGAGCCAGCGGGGACCTCCAGACTGGAGAAAAGGGGCTGGTGGTCCGCGGCCGCGCGCGCCGCTGGACGCAGCGGGACCAAAGCCTAAAGCAGCAATCCCGCCTGGGTTCTTACCTGATCTGCAGTCCCTCAAGTTACTATACTGGAGGGGAGGTGTTCCCTACCTGTCTTCCGATGTCTCTCATGTTAAACTTGAGTCAGATCTGGAAGAAAGCAGTATAGGTTATTTCGGAGTAGGTATACAGCAGTTAAGATAAGACAGAGAGTGGGTGACAGAGAGAGAGTGAGACAGAGACAGTGACAGACAGAGAGAGAGATTGAGACAGAGACAGTGAGACAGAGGACAGAGAGAGAGAGAGACCGAGGACAGAGAGACAGGAGACAGAGAGACAGGAGACCGAGAGACAGGAAGACAGAGAGACAGGATGACAGAGAGACAGGAAGACAGAGAGACAGGAAGACAGAGAGACAGGAAGACAGAGAGACAGGAAGACAGAGAGACAGAGAGACAGGAGACAGAGAGAGAGGGCAGAGAGACAGAGAGACGCAGAGAGAGGGCAGAGAGACAGAGAGAGAGAGAGAGAGAGAGTGGGCGACATGGAGACCGAGAGAGAGTGGGTGACAGAGAGAGAGAGAGTGGGTGGGGGGTGAGAGGGTGGTTGACTGACTGACACGTGGGTGGGTGACTGACTGGCACGTGGGTGGGTGGGTGATTGACACGTGGGTGGGTGACTGACTGACACGTGGGTGGGTGACTGACTGACACGTGGGTGGGTGGGTGGGTGACGGGTGGGTGGGTGACTGGGTTGGTGTCTGTATACACACTGTCTCACACACTGCCACTGACACACACAGACACTGGGAGGGGGGCACACACACACACAGTGGGAGGGGGCAGACACACAGACTGGGAGATGGGCAGTCACACACATACACAGACTGGGAAGGGGGCACACACACACACACACACACACACACACACTGGGAGGGGGCATCACACACACACACACAGTGGGAGGGGGCAGACACACGGACTGGGAGGGGGGCAGTCACATGCACACACACACTGGGAAGGGGGCAGACACACACTAGGAGGGACACACACACACCCCAGGAAGTGAGAATCCATGAGCCAATTACCACAACAATCAATAAAAAACTGGAATAATTACATCATATGCAAATCCTGTTATGTAATGTATGTTGTTGACAGGCGTCGTGGGGCTTCCGGTCAGTGTAGTGCCACAGTACCGAGCCAGTAGTAGTGAGGCTTTTCTCTTCACTCTGCCGGCAGTTTCAGTTGCCAGCTGTTTGCTGGGAGCCTTCCTTCTGGTGAATATGCGGGACACACACACACACAGACTGGGAGGGGGGCACACACCCACAGCTCACTACAGCCGCCGCCCCCCCAGGTACTAAGCCCCGCCCCGGCACTCTCTGACCTTCAACCAATCCCTGCTTCTACTCTAAAGCCCCTCCCCCCGGCATTCTACTATTGGAAAAAAATTGCTTCCTCACGCTGCCTACCCCGTGCACCGCCGCCGACTCGCGCAGGGGACCAGGGGCAAAACCCGGGACATTTCCGGGACGGACCGTCACCCGGGACAGCCCAGAAAAAAACGGGACTGTCCCGGCAAAACCGGGACGACTGGTCACCGTATATTTTTGGGAATTACAAATGTTTTTCTTTTCCATTAGGCTGTAATTAGGAAGGTGCAAATCAATGAAGTATATTACCTTTGTCCCTTTACTGCCATCTAAAGACCAAAATGGTGAAGGAGATGGCTGAGGCAGGCGCTTTCCTGTGAGCAATCATAACGCAGGAACATCACACACACACACACACACACACACACATGTCCCTAGATTTCCGCTGACCATGTATGCAGCATTTGTACAATGGTATTTACAAGTACCGTGAATCCCTCCCTTGAAAGTTTGCAATCTGATGTTGGTACCTGAAACACACTCATATATTGATTTATCGAAGGTACCATGTAGAGCTGACACTCTTTTTGATGCATATTAACTCCCCTGAGGAAGGTCCTTTCTGGACCGAAGCGTTGGATTAGGTGTGCTTTGTATTTTTAAATACAGGTTTTCTTTGCGTTATCTATTGAGTGCTGTTTCTTGTTTGGTCTTTGGGGGAAACCGTTTTGTTCTATTTATGCTTATGGAACATGCACCAAACCGTGTGTGTGTGTGTGTGTGTGTGTGTGTGTGTGTGTGTGTGTGTGTGTGTGTGTGTGTGTGTGTGTGTGTGTGTGTGTGTGTGTGTGTGTGTGTGTGGCAAATGGAAATATAACTGTATGCTCATTTGCATGTCTTAGGCAGGTCTGCAACCCGCCTTTCACCATTATCACCCAGCACTTCCACTGCAGCAACGGATTCTGGGAAATGACATGCAAATGAGCACACAGTGCCACTTTTTAATTCAAAACCATTTTAAACATGGTTCCCTATAGGCTGAAGCTTGCTGCATGGCCACAGCTTTAAGCACAGCCAGGGTAAGGCCTCGGTCCCGCTGCGCTCGTTGGCGCGGGCGGCAATGTCGCGAGTTCCCCACCAGCAGGGGAATCCTCGCGAGCCGGTCCCGGTCCCCACTGGCGGCACAGCTGACTACACGCTGTCGCACGTCAGCCGCTGGAGACACCAGAGAATGGTGTTTTCTAGCTTTGACGCGTGACGTGTGTGGCTGTGAGCCAATGGGGAGGGGAGGCTGCGGGAGGAGGAGAGGCTTCGGGGAGCGGGGAGGAGTGTGGAGTGAAAGCAGGTGAGTGCCTTTCTCTGTGTGTGTGTCTGTGTGTGTGCGTGCCTGTCCGTGTGTGTATGTGTGTGCCCGAGTGCGTGAGTGCCTGCCTCTGTCTGTCTGTGTGTGTGTGTGTGTGTGTGTGTGTGTGTGTGTGTGTGTGTGTGTGTGTGTGTGTGTGTATGAGTGCGTGAGTGCCTGCCTGTGTGTGCGCGCGTGTGTGTGTATGAGTGCGTGAGTGCCTGCCTGTGTGTGCGCGCATGTGTGTGTATGAGTGCGTGAGTGCCTGCCTGTATATGTGTGTGTGTGTATGTATGAGTGCCTACGTGTGTGTGTTTAATACTTACCGAAGCTCCAGCCCGAGTCCGTGGAGGGAGGGGGGGGGAGAGTAGCGGGTCCCTCCGCTCAAGCTACGCCCACCACCCGCCCACCTCCCGATCAAACCGCCCACCTCCCGCTCCGGCTCCCGCTCCCTACAGACCGCATATCGCGGTCTGTGTATCTCAGCGCACCGCCTGTCTGCAGTGCGGGTGCGCTGACTCTGGGAGCGGGGCCTTAGCCTTAAGATGCATAGCCGGTTAACCCACCCACAGACAGCTGTTTCTACCTTAATGGGTCTCATCAGTGTGGGGTTGGTTACACTGGCTATGCAAAGCTGAAGCACTTTTTTTACTCACCATAACTTAACTAAGTATGGTAAAACCCATCCTCATTGGAGACTTTTGGTTACATAATTTGATCAAATAATGATAAGCCTGCTAACCACACCAATATATATATATATTGATTCCTGAATCAAAGCAAGTAGCTGCAAAGAAAGTAGTTGACTTTTTTGTAAATGTGTCCTATAGATGTTTGCCCAAAAGAATTACTGCAATAAAATACGGTCAGTGGTTCCCATTGTCTGCAAAGACCAGTAAATATTTTTAGAGCCACTGTACAAAGTTTATGCATATGCTTTGATTCAGTAGCATACTGTAGCACCATTGCATGTATCCATTTGTTTAATATTTACATATTTTATTGGATTATATATATCATAATTATTTATCAAATGTTTTTCAAAGTTAAAAAAACATGGGAAAGATTCTTGTGTATTGTGCTAAAAAAAAAGTAAATCCTATATTTTTTTAAGAAATCACATTATGAAAGATTGCTTTTTAATTTGTATTCTTTTTTGTAGGTTGTGACTATTGTGCAGGTTAGCAGGAAGCCATTTTTCTTCCTAAGTGAAAGCCACTGTGCGAGAGAGCAGAATCCTGTTGTGCAAAGAAGCACAAAGGAAAGCTCTGACAGTTGGGGTTTATTTCTGTAGTAGAAGCATCTGTTGAGTAATCCTATCAATAGGAAAAACTGAGGCACCTATTCAGAATGCTGTGACGCCGTCTTTTTCGTGGAAACATTCGTTTGAATAGGACCTAAATCACCTCTGAGAAGGATATTCTGGAGAGACCTAAGAAACAGACAGCAAGCATTTCTTAGTTATGGATATAAAAATACAACCTAATATTTATTATTTGATGACTGCTGTTTAGTTCCATATGTTATGGCAAGCTCACCCAGTACATATAGTACGCATATCCACATTCAGTAAAACCAAACATTTAATCATTATTAACTATTTCTTATTACTTCTATCAGGCTTCATAAACCTGCACATCTTTAAATCTTTAATTTCATTTGGGTTTTGGTTACATAATTTGGCCAATGTATGTTCAGCTTGCCCACAACGCCAAGGTAACCCCTGATCAGGCAAGTCCTAGCTTCTAATTGAATTATATTATAACGATAGCCGTTATTTAATGAATACCGCTGTTTATTGTAATATTTGTTGTATCCAGATTTCACATTTCTCAGTGTTTTAATTAAATCTCTGGTGAGGATGGCATTGGATTGGCTACACTGCCATCAGTCTATTGTCATCAGTTTATACACATACAGTAGTGTAGGATTAAAGGCACATTTTTCTTTTTGAAAAATAATTTCCGTTTTGTTATACATTGTTTTTAAAATGTATTTGATTATTGTTTTTTATGGTTGCATGTAGAATAAAAAAGTGTTTTAATTACCATCTCTATTATAATGTTTAATAACATTTGTCCTGTAATCAACAAAGCACATTTACCAAAGTACATAAACCATTAATGGCCTGAATAAGTATTGTCTAGAGCTGTCAATTGCAGAAATAGGCAATTCAAGTTAATGATCGTTTTCAACCGATCACAGCGTGGACAATATTGAATCAGACCCTAAAGTAGTTTTAAAACTGAAATCAGACCCTAAAGGTATGCCAGGTTACAATTTACAGCTTGGTTTAATAGTTTTGAGAATCATAGTATACAATGGGATAATTTTCCATGGGATATACAATGTTTGAGTGTTTTATACATTTTCCCTAGTTTCCTCTCACATTTTTTTTTTATTTTACCAGATAATTCTGCTTGACTGTTCAGTTGATCACCCTGTTACATTTCCCAAGCATTGTTTGACACGGAACATGTTCATAACAACTGATGTCAACCTCTTAGTGCTTAAATCAGTTTGGGGTTGTAGCCCAACATGTTTTATTTTAATGGGAAAGTACAGATTTTTATCAGTGAGACTCCATTGTAGTCTGAGACTGCTGATGTAAAAAATCAGTGTGACTGACTGCAAATCAGTGAGACTCACAGGGAATCAGGGGGAGATAACAGGTCGGTAATATAGAATCTCTTGAATCTATGTAGTTTTAAAGCAAGTCTGTTCTTATAATATTATTATTATTATATTTATACAAAAAACACGGGGGAAATGGTGAGGGGGGGAAAGAAAGAGAGAGATATCCTTTTTGATAGGTGCATTTCTAGATAATCCCAAATATGAGCTGGTTTGCTACAAATATACGTACTGGCTGAGGTGTCTCTTGGCACAGATAAACAGTATTCCCAAAGTCTAGCAAAGGTCAGACAGGTGGCCAGGTGACATGGTGATGGGTTAAATGTGTTGGGCATAAATACTTGGATGAAAAGGGTATTTGTAAGATCACAATAGAAATTAAAATAAACTTTAATACATCATATAAATAATATACTCAAATTTTTCAAATCAATTAAAATAAGAGGGTAACTTGGCTGATACAGACACTGTTGACAGTGAACGTATATATGATCCTTGATCCAAATTATACTGGCTAGATACCGATCAGGCTAAAAAATATGACCAAACTCACTGTTAGAATAAGCCTGTAGTGTTTTTAATACTATTTTCTTAAGGAAGCTACTGCTGACAGGTACTAATTAATAAGGAACCTATCTATAGCTTGATAGACCAAAAAGTATAACGTAAAAATAATCCTTAGTAGCAAATATCTTTAGATCTCTTTCAAATAAGATGGAAATAAGTTACACGAGAGTAACCTATTCAATGGTTATAGATACTTATACTTAATACTTGGTTAAATGAACTGGCAGACCTGGCAAAGGTATGAAATAGATGGTCTGTACCTTGTTCAAATACAAGGCATATGATGCTAATATTCACTTGATGGATCAAAGAGAGTCTGTTTGTCTCTGTAGATGTATAGTATCCTCTGCATCAAAATACTGACCGTTTGTTTGTATATTTAAAACAAATAGTCCTTCAGAATATTCTTTGACTGCAAAGTTGTTTAGAAATGTAGAAATGACCTCTACAAAATTCCTCTCTCAGGGGTATGAATCAAATTGTCTGTACATAGTGTTACACAGGCAGATTATTCTGATTGCCCCTAGCAAATGCTGACCCTTTGTTGGTATATTGAACAGCAAGTCCTTCAGGATATACTTTGACTCCAAACTTATTTAGAGATGGCCTCTAAATGGTGCTCCTCACATGGGGTAATGAATCAGAATGTCTGTACGTAGTGTAATACAGACAGGTGATCCTTATTGCCCCTGGGTAGATCAATTTAAAAAACTTACTACCTCTATGATATATAATTACACCTATAAATAATAGACAGTAATGTTTGCAGAGGTCATTTCTAAACAAGTTTGTAGTCAAAGAATATTCTGAAGGACTATTTGTTTTAAATATACAAACAAAAGGACAGTATTTTGCTGCAGAGGATACTACAGTATACATCTACAGCAGGGGTGGGGAACCTTTTTTCTGCCAAGGGCCATTTGGATATTTATAACATCGTTCGCGGGCCATACAGACACAGACAGGCAGGCACACGGCAGGCATGTAGGCACACAGAACCCCGCCCCCCTACCTCTGGTAGTTGCTGCTGCTGGGGGGATCGTGTAGGGCGGATGCTGGGGTAAGTGCGGGGGGAACTGCTGGAGAATCATGGGGGAAGTGCGGGGAATACTGTGGGGACTGCTACGGGGGGGAGTGCGGGGGAAGTACGGTGGCTGCTGGGGGATCGCTGGGGCTAGTACGGTGGCTGCTGGGGATCGTGTAGGGCTGCCGGCGCCTCACACCACCTCCCGATCGGCGCGCGGCGGCCATTTTTTTTTTAAATTAGCGCGACCCCGGTTATAGCAGTTGCCTTAGCAGGGCCAGACCAAATGATTTCGAGGGCCTTATACGGCCCTCGGGCCTGACGTTCCCCACCCCTGATCTACAGAGACCAACAGTCTCTCTTTGATCCATCAAGTGAATATTGGCATCATATGCCTTGTATTTGAACAAGGTACAGACCATCTATTTAATACCTTTTCCAGGTCTGCCATTTCATTTAACCAAGTATTAAGTATAAGTATGTATAACCATTGAATAGGTTACTCTCGTGTAACTTATTTCCATCCTATTTGAAAGAGATCTAAAGATATTTGCTACTAAGGATTATTTTTACGGTATACTTCTTGGTCTATCAAGCTATAGATAGGTTCCTTATTAATTAGTACCTGTCAGCAATAGCTTCCTTAAGAAAATTGTATTTATTACACTACAGGCTTATTCTGCCAGTGAGTTTGGTCATAAATTTTTAGCCTGATCGGTATCTAGCCAGTATAATTTGGATCAAGGATCATATAGACGTTCACTGTCAACAGTGTCTGTATCAGCCAAGTTACCCTCTTATTTTAATTGATTTGAAAAGTTTGTGTGTATTATTTATATGATGTATTAAAGTTTATTTTCATTTCTAATGTGATCTTACAAATACCCTATTCATCCAGGTATTTATACCCAACACATTTAACCCATCACCCCATTACCTGTCTGACCTTTGCTAGACGTATATTTGTAGCAAACCAGCTCATATTTGGGATTATCTAGGAGTGCACCTATCAAAAAGGATATTTCTCTCTTTTTTCCCCCTCCCCGTTTCCCCCATGTTTTTTGCATCAATTAAGCTTCCTAGTAAGCTTCCTATCCTTGGTGAGAATCATACAGGTAGAGCGAGCATTCTCTGATATTTTGTTATATTATATTATTATATTTCCAGCATTTTACAAACCAAATGATGTACATTATTTATTCCTGTAAAACTCTTAGATTAATAAGGCAAATGCAAAACTATTTCAAGGATGTCCTGGTATCGTTTCCCAACAGTTTTTGATTTCCTTTACTGTTTTTATTTTAACCACCTCCACGGGAAGATGGTTTCGTGGATCCGCTGTCTTTCATTGGGAAATACTTCCTTGTGTTTCTCATGATCCTACTAACCTCCAGCTTCAGAGCATGGCCACTTGTTCTAGTAAATGTAGAGTACAGGACATGAGAGCCACACCAGATCACTGCACTGATTTTACTGGTGTCTATATACATTTTAGCTTATTTACTCTTTCTTATTTCCCCATTAAAAGACACACTGTTAGTGTGACCTACAAATAAGCCACTTTTTCCAGCCATCTTCTTTACCTGAAACATGCTTCTATCCTGCACCTTGTTGATAACCTCAATGTATTTAAAACGTTTCTATGACTTGCCACTTTTCACTTCCTTCCTCTGGGAGTGTTCAGCTAATGAGTCCTCTAATCAACTTCTCCCAAGACGCTTGTTTTTTTTTTAACTCTTCTTGCAGATTTACTTACATATTTCACTCCCGCCAATGAATGTCACTCGTTTCCTATATATTTACATTTTTGCAATTTTGATTACTGTTAATTATTTCTGGGATTATTTTTCAAAAATCTTGAAGCCTTTTAGATCCTGTTACAGAGAAAAAAAAATATTCCAATTTGTAGTATGGTATACCTAGCACAATACATTTCTACTCTCCTATTTCTCTCTCGCTCTCTTTCTCTCTCTCTCTCTCTCTCTCTCTCTCTCTCTCCTCTCTCCTTCTCTCTCCTTCTCATTCCGCAACACCCACAAAATGATACGCAGATATATCTATACACCCCTAACCTCGCACCTGAAATCCATTACAAAGTCTCTGATTGCCTCCTGGCTCTATCCTCTTGGATGGTGCTCGGCCGCCTTAAACTTAATATGGCTAAGACTGAGATCTTCATATTTCCTCCTAAACCCGTCCGTATATCCCTTTTTCCCACCATTGTAAATGGTACTATCATCTATCCTGTCACCAAAGCACGTTGAATAGATGTGACATTTTTTCACCTCTCTTTCCTTATCCATTCACATTCACGCCATGGCTAAAATGTGTCGCTTCTTCCTCCATAACATTGCCCAGGTCAGCCCTTTCCTCTGTCAATCTACTGCTAAAACTGGAATGTGTGCACTTATCCTCTCCCATATGGATTATTGTAATATTCTGCTAACAGGCCCTCCCTTCCTGGCAACTTTCTCCTTGGCAATGTATCCAAAATTCTACTGCTAGAATAATGTCACTTTCTCCCAAATCAGGCTCTGCTCATATCCTCCTTAAATCCCTCTCATGGCTTCCCATCAAGTTTTGGATCACCTACAACGTTCTCCTTACATTCAAGACTCTCCACTCATCTGCTTCTCCCTGCATATGTGCATTGATCTCTCGTTATGTCCCTGTCCATCTCCAGCACTCTACCCATAACTCCATAACATGTATCCTTTCCTCCCCTTTTAGCTCTTCTGCTCTCTCACCTGGAACCTTTTTGCCTTACGTGTGGAACCCCCTCCAATTCTGTATACTCCAAGCATCTTCTCTCTCCACCTTTAAGTCAAGCCTTAAAACCCACTTCTTAAATTAAGCATGTTAATAGCCTAAACTCATGGCTACTGTCCACACCCACAGTCACTCCTAGCAACCATTGTAGCCAAGCACTGCCACCTACTGCACTTACTCCCTCGCCTGCTGTCTCTCAGTCTCAAATCATACCACGTAGAATAGATTGTAAGTTCAACAGGACAGGGCTTTTCTTTCCTGTTGTCTGATTTTGTTTGTTGTGTTATAAATCCTTGTATTGTCTCTTTTGTATGGCGCCGAGTACACTGTGGGTGCTATTTGAATAAAGATATACATATCAACATACATACAAACGGTGCATTGGGTTCAGACTCAAATGATAACACAATTTACTGGGAAATAGCCATTTCAGTAGAATATATATCATCGCTTTAAAGAAGTTGTTTTCTTCAAACTCTATCTGTTGCACTCCTGACATATTAAAGCTTGATTGATTCTTTTTCACGTGAAACCTAACACTCCCTCCTAGACACACATAATGTACATTCCATATTATGTCTCGGCTTCAGCGATAAACATAGATTGATTAAACAAACCTCTTTTAAAAATAAAAAATAAAAAAAATCATACCTGACAAAGAAATGACCAACCACAACATTTTTCTTGATTGCTAAAGAGTTTGAGTCCTTTTCAATTACTGTTAATTCTAGACATATGTTTTGGGGGGAAAAACATGGTTAGGCATTCAAAATTGAACTTTATGTATTAAACATGCATTGCCCAGTCTAGGCTAGTAATATCTTATGTTCCAGCAATTATAGCTTTAATTTCTGTAAACCATTTCTAATGCTTTTATGTTCCACAGTGATTCGTGTTTCATATTTGTATTTGGCCTTATGTCTTAATGTAAGTAGTTTTTTCAAGGGTTATGTGATCAGGCTTTCAAGAATTTGAATAAGATATATAATGAAGAAAGTTACATTTCTTAGATGAACATTCTTTATTTATAAAATCAGTCACAATGTATTTGCTTGATTGCTGTTAAAAATAATTGGTATTCATAAGTAGATGTCAGGTATGATAGAGACAGACCAAGATCTCAAACGTAGGAATTTACTGATATTTTATGTCATAAAAACAAACTAAGCAACAAAATATAGTGGTACATGTGCAGGGGAGAGATGAATTATTAAGCAAATACAAACAGTATGTTTTAGTGATTTTTGAATATGTTTTCTTCCAATGAAGTAAATGCCAGTTTTTGTGTGTTGAGGGCACTTTTTTCAGTGCAAATAGTTTTATATGCTGGGATATAGAATAATAATAATTTTATTTTTTTTTGCATCTGGAAACTGAGACTGCATTAGGAAAGTACTTTCGGTCAAAGAAAAGTGCTCTCCAACAAATCTGCTTTCAGATGGCTACAGTAAATAGGGCGTAGATAGAGAGGACACCATTAAAATATTGGTGTTAGAGTTTGAACTTGGTAGTGAGATGTGAATGATACGGACAGAGCACAAGTGATGAGTTTGACTGACCTGAATCAAGTGATAATTATAGTGACTGACTTTAAACAGTGACGATGAGGATAAGGTCCCAGAGGCTTCAACTTCTTCAGGGCGGAGGGTGTGCTGGGCCACTGGGGACCAAACCACTATTACCCACTCCTGAATGTCAACTCAGGAGTGCCCTTTGCCTGAGCTGTAAAGTGTGGAGGATGCTAAACACAACAACCCCTTAACCACTCTCGGGTAGATATACAGAACTCCGTTAAACAATTATCGACCCACTAAATTGGGTTAACGGTACACTAAGTCATAAAGGTTACCCCAAAACCTGCTTAGTGTTACAATGTACTCGCGTTAACCTGAAAAATAAGCCGATCGCTAAATTTTAGTGGCTGTCTGGGACCTCATGCTCTTCCTCTGTAAATTTGAGGCTTCTAATCCTCGCTCCCTCAAACAGAAGCAGGTCCAGCAGAAGATGATGAAGCCTGCTCAGCTATCTCAACAGTTGAACTGTTTAGCTGATATGGCTGAGTAATTCAGTTAATGTGTATTTATTTAAAAATGCAACATGCTAATGGGAGTTAGGTTAGGTAATGCATGTGCACTAATTGTAGTGCACATTATACTTTTCCCCAATACATATGTGCAGTGTATTATTGAACACATCACAACACTACGATAAAACCCATTCATACAGGTAACACCACGATGGTCATTTCATAAACTGATGTAATTTTTGCATATCATTAGCTTTGAGGATTCCCGTTAAACTGAAGAAAACGAACTTCCGTTACCTAATTCGGTAACTATTCTTATTCGCGAAAAAATGACAGACTTCTGGGGATCTACCCCTGGGGGTGTACTAGGGTAGGGTATCCCCACCTGTTACAGTGCCTTTGAGACAACCATCTGATTCCTCATTACAGCTGAACTGGCTCTTGTTCACAAAAAATAAATTTAACTTTTACTGCAAAATGGAGTCAAATACATGGATAAAACCCTTTTTTTTTTTTTTTTTTTTAATAATCCCCCCCCTTTTTTTTTTTGAGAAATCGTGAAAATGTGTTAACTGAACTTCGAGACGTACACACATCCCTAGTGTCAACTGCTCATAGCAAAGCCCAGTCTCATTGAAAAAAAATTATCTGCCTCTCTAATATTAACCTTTAACATACACTGCTTCTCCAAGAAACATTTTAGTTCCTTCTTAGCCAGGGAAGTATGAAACACAACAAAGAACATTGCCGTGCAATACATATTTACTGTATATGATGTTTAACACTTTGGATGTAGTAGTATTTCAGATGTGGTTTGATATGTCATAAGCAATTAGACACATTGGGCCTGTCAATTTCCTAATTTATTCTTGTCCATATACCTCTATTAAGACACTGCTTTTATACCAAGCTTTTAACCCCGCTGCTTTTAACCAAGCTTTTATACAGCTGAACCCCGTTAAAACGCGGTGCTCAGAGTCCACCCAATGCCACCGCGTTCTAAGTGAGATCGCGGAACAAAATGGGCGCCGCGATCAGGTGTTCCGCATCCGCCGGAGGGGGAGAGCTGGGATAACTCTCCCAGCTGTCTCAGAGGCGACGCGAGGACCCTAGTGAGGCGGCCATCTTACCTCCAGGGACCCGCTGCTGGCACGGTGTTGGAGTGGAGGAAAGTGCTCCCTCCCTCTGTGACAATCACACGTCTGGTTGGTTACATTGCTACACACTAATCCCCGCCCCAGTGACATCACGTGATCAGTAACCAGTAAGTGAATAGTTAGCAGGCAAAGAACTACAGTGCCCATGTTGCTTTGCAGCCATATCATGGGAAGTTGGGGAGCTCTCACAATGTCGTCTCTCACAACTTTGATATCTGCATTGAAACGCTGCAGGCAGGGCCGCTTTATACATTAGGCTACGAACCTTTTAGGGCCTACAATATTTCACTTGAAAAAATACCTAAACAAAAAATATCACAAAATAAGAGAAAACAGCAAATTTTCATTTAAAATGCCTTCGAAGTATTGATACCTTTAAATATCGAAACAAAAGTATCGGTGCCAAATATCGCTAGTATCGAAAGAAAAAGCAAACGATTAAATTAGCATAAAAATGAGTAAAAATATCGGGCACACAGGCCTCTAGAAATAAAAGTGCCTAGGGCCTATGAAGGTCTTAAAACGGCCCTGGCAGCGTGTGTGTGTGTGTGTGTGTGTGTGTGTGTGTGTGTGTGTGTGTGTGTGTGTGTGTGTGTGTGTGTGTGTCACCCCCTGCCCCCATATCAATCTGCAGAGCACAGCTCAGTGTTCAGAGTGTGTTTAATGCAGATTATAAAACGCTACACACAAGTTATACGATATGTTGCCACTTAGTATGTTTTCAACATTGCCATTGCTGACTAGCATCTCTCTACAGTAGGAGATGTTTATACAGTTAAAATACCTGTATGCTACTAATAATCATTTGATTTACTTACAGTTTGCCACTTATGTTTCAACATTGTAATAACCAGGATCTCCTCATACTAAGGAGATGTCTATACAGCTAAAGTAGGCTACCAATAATCATTTGATCTACTCAGTTTGCCTCTTAGAATGTTCAAACATCGTTACTGCTGCAATAACCAGTGTCTCCTCTTACAAGGAGATTTCTATGCATCTGAAGTAGGCTACGAATAACTGTCTGTGTGTGATATAAGATATTATTCATAGTTGGTATGTGATACCTATTACACATCAAAACCATCCAGTTTTGCTGCCAGGTAGTTTTTTGAAAAGTATCATAACTGCTGCAATAACTTGGGATCCTTGATACCACAGAGGTTGCCATGCAGCTTTAAGCGGATGTCAATATAGCACCCAGCATCAATTAGGTTTTAATAAGTATATTTATTTTTGTTTTCCTCTCAGTTTTCTTATAATCATTAAAATTGGTGGAGGAAGAGTGCTTTCTATAGGGATTCTTTCTCTTGCCTGTATATATGTTAACCGAAAAAAGTGACCATACCGCTCAGCCTAATACTAATAACAAGTATGGGTAATAACAGGGTGCTATAGGAAATACACAAGCATTTTAACAGGGTGGATCCAAAGATAACTTGGCATTATCTCTCTGGATATTGTGAGGTTTCTCACAACTACAAGTATACATCTGATTTATCTGCTGCACCATTTACCTTTGGTCTTAGCTGGCATATGGACCATTCTTCCCCTATACACCTTCATATCGGGAATTATATATTTGGTTACATGATGCGTATGCCAACTGCTTTATAGGTGGCGCCCACTTCCTAAGAGGATTTTATTACACTAAATATGTTCATTATTTATTTTATATGTTTATTAAAACTTTGTTTTTTCATTTTTAGTCCTATGTGGACATATATGTATTATATATGTCAGCTGATGGTTAGCCTCTGGTCATTGACCATTCTGTTAGGGATATTTATATCTCATGGAGTAATTACTCACCCACTTTGTGCCGCAGCGAGTGCTAGATATAGGAACTTTTTGGGGTTATCTTTGGACCCACCCTGTTAAAATGCCTGTATATATGTTATGCACATTGAGCACCCCTTTAGTACATTATCATTATTTGAGGCTGAGCGGTATCCACCCTTTGTAAACATTAAAGCTGTATTCCAAGTTATTTGAAGCAGCATAGGAAGGACACTGTACATGTAGTTCTCTCTCTCCTATTAAAGTTTGTGTCATGCTATGGAACAATGTGTTATCAACCAGGGTATGCTATAGTCCTGCTCTGTGTGTCTGTGCAGCTCGTATGTTATGCACAAAAAAAAAACGGGCGCCACGCTCAGACCGCGTTGTAGCGGATCTCGCTATAAAAGGGTTGAGCTTTACTTTGTCTTTTGTATATTGACCCTACCATTTGCCATCAAGTCCAGATTAAGTAAAATTGTCTAGGACAGTATGTATTATGCCAGCTTTGACTTGTCATCCAATAATCTTAAATTACACTTTAAAAAAAAAAAGGAAATATGGCCACTAAAAGCTCCTCAGAATACTGGAGCCACAAACAAATGGGAACACATATTTTGGATACATGTGCTCATTAAGGCAGGGGTGCACAAACTTCAGTCTGCGTCCCCCTTACCTTGCCTCCGGCATCAAATAACGTCACTTGATGCCACATTGCTAAGGCAACACGACGTCACGTGACTCCGCAGCGTCATTTGACGTCGCCGGAGACGAGGTAAGGGAAGTTACAGTGGCCTTGTGCAATCCCCCGGCATTTAATTTAAATGACTTGGGTAAGAGCATTGGGTCACTACGCGCCGCGCCCCACCTAGAAAACATTGCGCACCCCTGCGTTAAGGTATAAATCTGTAATACTGAAAGACATTGCTTTTTGTGTTTTTATGATCTCTTTTGATATATTCGGATAAAGAATTTTAAGTGACATTTACCATTGTTAAATGAACAGCCGCAGACTCACTTTCGTTCTCGTGCCACATTGCCCTTTATTTCTTTTATGCGTGCTAGCAATTTTTACTTTTTAAAATGTATCATTTAATCTAAAAATTAGTTTCCGCACGTGTATCATATATTTTCATTATATGATTAGTACACAATAGAGTTTATTGCAGTATTTCCTTAATAGCCTCAATCCCCATATAAAATTACGGTCCACATGAAAAGATTACAGGAGCGCAAAATTGATTTTCGCACAAAAAAAGGCATTCTTACTGTATGTAATTCAAAATAGATCTTAATTATTTTTATAATAAGCACCCTTTGAGTGCCACATTCCATTCGGCAAGTTGCTTCTCAGCGATCACTTGATCCACGATGTCATTGCATTGACACGAATAGAAGAGGATGGTCGACAGGAATGGTGAATGCGATCTCTCCTAGTAAACAAGCAAAAGGGCATAAATTACTTCATAGCGTGTGAGTCCTCAAGACATAATAGCTAAGTCATAGGGCACCCAATGGGTTACATTATTTAAGCATTTTTCTTTAAGCAGATATGAGCTCCTTTTTATTTTGAAGTTTTAATATAATGCCGAAGCCCTGACCTTACACCTGCTGTACAGACCAAAGTTTCTGAATGTCTCTCTGAGATATCATCCTGGATGCCCCTCCGACCGACTTAAACTCAACATGTCAAAAACAGAGCTCATATTTCATCCCAGACTTGGCCCCACTACCTCCTTCCACATTACTGTTGGAAGTTCTGTCATACACCCAGTAGCGCAAGCACGCTGCCTAGGGGTCACACTCGACTCCTCTCTCACATTCTCCTCTCACATTCAAAATGTATCTAAAACCTGTCGCTTTGTCCTCCGCAATATTACAAAGATACACCCTTTCATCTGTTGCTAAAACTGACACAAGCCCTCATTTTCCCCCGTCTCGATTACTGTAACCACCTGCTGTCCGGGCTTCCTGCCTCTCACCTGCAACCCTTACAATCTATCCTAAACGCTGCTGCCAGAATCACTCTACTCTTTCCTAAATCTGTCTCCGCATCTCCCCTGCTGAAATCACTCTCCTGGCTTCCTATAAAATCCCGCAATTCTCCTCCTCACTTTTAAAGCTTTACACTCTTCTGCCCCTCAGTACATCTCAGCCCTAATTTCTCGCTATGAACCATCCCGACTCTTGCGTTCCGCTCAAGGATGTCTTCTCTCTATCCCCTTTGTGTCTAAAGCCCTCTCCCGCCTTAAACCTTTCTCACTGACTGCTCTACACATCTGGAAAGCCCTTCCCCTCAACACCCGACTAGCACCCTCTCTATCCACCTTTAAGACCCACCTTAAAACACCTGCTTAAAGAATCATATGAGTAGCTCTGCGGCTAATACTATACACCTGATACATAAACCTTGGCCCATTGCAGAGGCTCTTACCAGAATGCCCTCCTACTGTCTCTGTACATCCTACCTACCAATGAGATTGTAAGCTCTTCGGAGCAGGGTCTCCTCTTCCTAAATGTTAATTTTAAAGTCTGAAGCACTTATTCCCATGATCTGTTATTTGTATTATTTGTTATTTATATGATTATCACGTGTATTACTACTGTGAAGCGCTATGTACATTAATGGCGCTATATAAATAAAGACATACATACATAATTTGACTGCTTTTTAGTAACATTTTGTTATCACTACATCTTAATTTCTTGCATATTGTTTCAAAGTATGCACATACTGGTATTTTCCATATCTTTAACTTAAAGTTCAAAATAGTTTGTACTAATTAGCATTAAAACTGTACATTTCCATTCATTACGACTTGTTATAAATTGACCTGAACCACATGTACTGTATCTGAAGCCTATGCCGTGTAATTTATGGTATTTGGAATGCAATCAAAAGCACATAGCTCTCCTACATACCGCCCTGTCTTACTAACTAACGTCCTGTCTCCCTTTTGCCACCAAACTAGAACATCTCATCTTTTCACGCATGATCGAATGTCTTAATTCCCATGCCCTTCTGGAACCTCTGCAATCTGCCCAAGACTGTCCCTACTAAAATAGCCAATGATCTCTATTAAGCAAAATCCCACGGTCATTTTTCCCTGCTTATCATCTTTGATATTCATTCGTTCAATTCTATTGACCACACTATTCTTTAGATTCCACACCAGTGATGCCTTGTATCTCCTGTTTGCTTCTTTTCTGTCTGTTTTGCTAAAGTCTTCATCCCCTATTGCTCTGTCTGTTGGCCTCCCTTAGGGCTATGTTCTGAGAACGCTCTCCTTTACTCTCTTTACTCAGTATAATTTGGTGAACTCAACGTCTTTTAGCTTTAGGTACTATCACCTCTACACAGATAAATATATCCATCCCTAACCTCACACCGGACATCCACTCCCATGTTTCTGATTGCCTCTCAGCAATATCCTCATGGGTGGCAGTCCATTTCCTTAAAGGGGCAACAAATGCAGCAGTTCGTTGCCTAGAAGACTATGTAATCATCTATAAATACATAAAGTTGCTTTCAGTGCACACACATCTGCAAAAGAGGACAAAAAAGAGGGGGGGGGTTGTAATAAATAAAACCAGATGGTGACACTCTAAGGCGGTGGTTTTCAACCGTTTTTTCTCGGTGCACCCCTAATCACAGTGCTCCATTACCGAGGCACCTCTACTAAATGACAGGGACATAGTCACAGGAGTCAGAGGGGGCAGAGAGTCACAGAAAACACACACACACACACACACCAACAGGACAGAACAAATACATACATCAACCGGACAGATACCCACAAAACAACACACTGCCTCAGCTCTCTCCGGTCTACCTTTTTTCCACTTATCAATGCATGTACTGTACTGTAACAAGCTCTATGGTCTCCACGCTTGCGCACAGCTTCGGTACAGGTAGGGAGCCGGTATTGCTGTTCAGGACGTACTGACAGGTGCATGCGTGAGCTGGCGTTTGCCTATTGGGCGATATGTACTTACTCGCGAGTTTACTTAAAGTGAGTGTCCTTAAACCGGGGTATGCCTGTGTGTGTGTGTGTGTGTGTGTGTGTGTGTGTGTGTGTGTGTGTATATATATATATATATATATATATATATATATATATATATATATACATATATATATATATATACACACACACACACACACACACACACACACACACAGTGGTTGACAAATCACCAAAAAATCTACTCGCCACACAAAAAAATCTACTCGCCACCTAGTACCAAACGTGTGCTGCTTGGGCCAATATTTACTCGCCCGGGGGTTAAATCCACTCGCCCGGGGCGAGCAAATGTATAGGTTTGTCGAACACTGTATATATATATAATGTAGTACACTTTTGGTTTATTACATGTGTGTGGATCTACCAGTTAGTCACATTAGCCCCTGGCTAATTGTATAAAACAAAAAACAAAGAAGATAGCAACATCCAATGTGACAAAAATACACAGTGAAAAACCTATATATCTCTTGAAAAAAGGGTCATTTTATATATATATATATATATATATATATATAGATATATATATATATATAAACCATATATTGATGGTGCTCCTTCAGTTATTAATTTGTCAATGGCGACTCAAGTGATTAAGGGCTAATAGCTTTGGTATGGTCCATTGTGTTGTACCCACTGTAAACCCCTGCTTGTTCTCTAGACTGGGCAAATACCAGGGTCTTTTGACACCTACAATATTAGAGAGTATATTTGTAAAAATTGTGCAAGCAATTGGAAGTAGATATATTGGTGTATAGTGCTTGAGGTCTTATTTGTTTTCTTTCTTATGAATGAAAACACTTGAGGCATTGTTCCACTGAGAACATTTTACTGTTCTCCAATCAATCTGTAAACAGCTCTGCAAGGATTTTCTCTACTTCTTTCCCAACTTTGATAAAGGATTCAGTAGGTATTGCATCTTCCCTTGGGTCCTTTCCATGCTTCATTCATTTTATTGCATTTGCTACTACTTCTGGATGGGACACATGGTTCATAAGTGGTGGTTTCTTTTCGCTCCTTATCTGCTTGAGACCCTGTGTTATCTTTGTTATTGTACAATTTCTTATAGAACTCTTCAATGCCCTTTTTTTTATAAGTACATAGTCTTTTATTGTTGATCAACGATCTTGTTTGTGTGAGATGATTTACTTTTACCCAATCATATGTAATTGCTTTGTCTTCTTTAAACTTGTATTATCTTCATTAGACTTCGCCATTGTAGTTTATGTGTGTATATATAAATATATATATATATATATATATGTACATTAATATATATTACATTACTGCGCTGTAGGTTTGCAATGCTTCCCTCAAGTTTATTGGTCATTAAACAGATACAATAGGAGATATTAATCATGACTTCTGCTTTTAGATCAGATGTTTAATATAAAGATATGTAATCTTGGCGATTTCAGCACTGTTGACGGGAAAGGAGAGTTAAAAGAGAATTGATTTAACAAGGATTTAAAGCATTACATTTGTAGACAATGTGAGCTGCTTTCCCCTGAGTAGAGATACTGATTACATAAATCAAGTATCCTTTTAAACAAATTGTAAAGTAATGCTTACAGAACCCTTCTACCAAATCAGCATTCTCTTATCAACCTAGGTCCATTTTTGCACACACAAAAAAATGTAATTCACCTAAGAATGCATGTTATTAAGAAAATGTAAATAAATTGTCTGGAAATGTTGTCTCTATATATCTTTCAGTAACAACATTTAATTTTTCTCAAGATCAATTTATTTTTTATTTTTTAATACAATACGAAGTATATAGTGCTGCTAAATAAATGGAGGCTGTGAAAATGTCAAATACCTAAAATGTTTGATTCTATTACATTTTTACAACCCATGCAGTCATATAATATACTATTGAGACCAAACAGTTCTACCATTGACTCATCTGTCCAAAGACCATTGTTCCAGAAGTCTTGTGGATGATCTATGTCACTCAGAGTACTGTGTTACTTTGTGACTTCCTTGATGATTTGCTGGTTTGTTCTTGAAGAGATTTTAGTAGGACGACCGCTCCTGGGTAGAGTGACTCTGATCTTTGACTTTTTCCATTTGTAGACTATCTGACAAACAGTGGATTGATGGAGCTCCAAATCTTTAGAAACAGTTTTGTAACCCTTTCTAGACTACTGAGCATCAATAACTGCTTTTCTGAGGTCCTCTGAGTTTTATTTTGTTTGTGGCATGACGTGTTTCCACAAATCTGTATGGTGAAGAAAAAATGCACAAGGTTTGTGATCTTTATATAGGGTTGTGCCTCCCAAACTCACCCCTGAAGATCTAATTAATTCTTTAAACACATTATTCTAATTACCCTCTTTAATTTTGCTGTAAAACCAGGGTTTCGCTTACTTTTGCACATAACTTGACTCCTAATTACTCATTGTCTGTCTAATTCATACATAATTTTGTTTCAAACGAGATGGCATTGGTTAATATAAACCCTATTGGATATTTAAGAAAAAACTGGTTTTGATTCAAGAAGGTTATCATGGAAAAACGATGCAATTTCCATTATTATCATTGGGGTTCACAAACTTTATCGCCACTGTATATGATAAAGGGAAGACAAGTAGTGGTATCCTAGGTTTGGTATTAAATGAACATGTGCTGATACTATATACCCCATAGTGCCTTAAGACTCCTGGCAATGAGAGAAAATTGTTCATATAACCTTAACCATGGAGCCTGTTCCAGCCTGTACTTTAGATTTTCTGAGAACATTAGGCTTGATCCCTGCTGCGGGCGCTGCAGGGACAAGAACCGCCCCTCAATAGGGCCGGGCCGGCTACCTACATTGCCCGCTGCGTTGTGCGAACAGATTTCCCTGAAGACAGGAAATCTGTGCTCACAATTCGCTACGTAGAGCTGGCCACACACCCCAGCGGTTCAGCCAATAAGGGCGAACTTACCGGGTGATGTCATGGCTGCGCCCCCTGCCACACTCCCCTATCTTTCCCCCTGCAGCTCACCGCAGACCGGAGATCTCGGCTGCACGTGCCACCAGCCTGGCAGGCACATGTTCAGCGCCGACACCGGGGCCTCAGCCTTATTGTGTGGGCATCAAGATACTGGTGATTTTGTCTTTAAGAGACCATTTTGAAAAGCCAATACTTAACAGGAATAAATGTTTCACTTTTGCAAAGAAGTGACAAAGGAAGTTTTGAAAATGTTTGTCAATCTCTATAAATTAGATGTGGCTGAGAAGCGCAATGACACCTATTTGTAAAGGTGCACTTACAGTAAGTGGGTTGATAATAACGTAAAGTTTATGTGCAAAAGTGAAAAGTATGTGTTAAAATCTAACATTTAATACACAACTTAAAATAAAGTGACTGAACACAATAGTAACTAAAAACACATTGTTTAACTTGTACTCTACAGGTAATTAGTTAGTAGAATTGGTGCAAAGAGGGGTAAGGGCGGAGGAGGAGGGTATGGTAGTAAATAAGGTAAGTTACGACTAAATGATCTGATAAACACAGTGAGATAAGGAAAAGGTGACAAAAATAATAAATTGTTTGTGAATCTCCCCACAAATTTGTGATAGATGAAAAAACAGGGAATCAATTTGTCAATTATTTTGGTTGCAATTAATGTCTTCAGTTTTAGGATGTGTCATTTGGGCACAATCTCTTTCTCTATTTGGTCCTACACAGACTGAATCTGGTCATACTCCCTAAACTAATCTCTGTTACATATCCTTAGATGTATATGCATGCTTAAGGGAGTTCCCACATTATCATGCACCTTCTACTAGAGGTTTGTGCCAACCTACCAAGATTTGCTTTGACGCTATTTTCATTGAACTTGCCACCACATATTCTAGCAAAAAAGCCCAAATTGTTCACAAAGCAAAGGTAATTTAAAAGGAATCGTACACACAACAGCCATTGACTTTTACTATTAATCCAACTTTTTTTGGATCAAAGCTACCGTAATGTTATCGCCGAACCAAAAAGGGTGTCATTCGCAAAGGTCGCCAGCATGTGTGAACTTTTCGCACACCTCTACCTTTCACAATTTGTGATAATCAGCCAAAACAATCCAGCCCTCACATATTGTATAAATCAACTGGGATCTGAAAATCTGAACTTTCACTTTGAACATGTTTTGACTGTTTTAGTCTGTCATTTAAAGTTTAAAAAGGACCTGAAAATTGTAAGCATGTACTGTAATTGAATTAGGAAAATGCAGCTTAAAGTTTTATGTGCTTTCTGTGATTTGTAATAGGCAAAAAGTTTGGTCTGCAAAAGAGATACATTTATTGCAGACCGTTAATCCTGGAACATATGGCTTTAGTTTGCACTCGTGCCTCAAGTATATGGAAACTGTTGCCCAATAGACAGTCTAACAAGGATTTTTCCCCTCAGATTCTAAAAACACCAAAGTTAACATGGTAGTAGGGAACCTGACATAGTGCCTTCTGATAACTTCACATGTTTAATTATATATATATTTAAATTAACAAATTGAAACAAACACTAGAAGTTTTTTCACAAGGCTTGCAAGTCAATTTCTTTGTAAGTATGGAATGATGTATACTGCACCGACACACTTTATTCGAGCAAATACCCAGTATGTACCTGGCAGATACCTGGAATGCGCCACTCCTCACCTCTGACAAGCCCCGTTGCGTTTGCCTTCCCAGCCTGGGTTCATGCCTGGCTGACGGGCGGCTGATCTGTTAAATGATAATGATTAGGATTTAATAGGCTGCAATGCTTCGCGTGTCTACCAGATGGCATAAATTCATGAATTGTAATGCAGTATATATATATATACTGTGCAGTATTGCAGCCAGCGGGAATAAAATGCTTCAATCCCTGCTTGGAAAATACCTCAATGCACTCGGGCAGAAAACAGTCACAAACCTCAATACACCCGGGTATACCCGAATTCGTGGGACTAGCCGAGCTCGAATAAAGTGTGTCGCCAGTGTAGCTTTGTAGTATTTTAAAGAACCGCAAAAGCTCAGTGGGGCCCATAGGAATGGCTCACAGGGCCCAAAGGAATGGCTCACAGGGCCCATAGGAATGGCTCAGTGGGGCCCAAAGGAATGGCTCACAGGGCCCATAGGAATGGCTCACAGGGCCCATAGGAATGGCTCAGTGGGGCCCAAAGGAATGGCTCACAGGGCCCATAGGAATGGCTCAGTGGACCCATAGGAATGGCTTACAGGGCCCATAGGAATGGCTCACATCCCTTGCCATGCAACATGCTCTCCAATACCTTTGGAATGTCTAAAGGAACATATATTCTGAAGTGTCATCCAAAACAACATAAATATAGATTTGTTTGTGTGGGTAACAAAGTTCTGTCACTTGTTTTATTTATTTTAGTTCTAGCACCATTTGTAGGGTTAAATATGAAACGTTATTAGAAATGGGGTGGGAATGCTGACTGGCAGTAGATGAATAGTTTTCCTACTACATCTGTTATTTAAAGCTGAAATATTTATCTCAGTTTAAAAAAAAATGAATAAAAATATTTGCTTTTATTACATTACCTATAAAAAGTCAGTGTGTGCATATATATTATTTTTGTACGTGTGTGTTTATGATGTAGACATCTTTCTAACTTAATTCTTCTGCTTTTAAAGGAGCAGTCCAAGCAATATTCTACGTGTCATTTTTAATATTTTAATTTTTTTCATAAATCTGTTCTGTAGTATTAGATAATACTGTACTACCTTTTTTTAATGTAAAAATTCAACTCTTAGTACCATTTTTAAGGAGTTTTAATATACTGAGCATCCTTTGATTTCTATAGCAGGCTTTAGCCCACCTCCCCAGCAGTGCAAGATTTTTGTAACACGTTCCTGTTTGTGATAATTTGCTGCTAATACTCCCAGCAGTTTGAGCTGTAAACTGTAACAATAGATAATGTTACCTTAGTAATACAAGAATATACTGTAGCTGCTGAGTTACACTGACTGAAAGATTGATTTGAAACTGATAGGCAGCCATTTAGTAAACCCCGGGAAACAGGATTTTGCTAATCGATGACAGAAGAGCCAATCGATCGGCATCTTAGGTAATTAATTTTCAATAAAGGTAATGAAATGCTGCATATATATATATATGCAGCAAGATGCCGATATAATCATACATTACCAGAAACTGGCAAAAAGGAGACAGCACTCAGGCAGGTAAATTCAGTAAGTGTATTAAAACACAAAGCACAGAATATATATATATATATATATATATATATAATCATACATTACCAGAAACTGGCAAAAAGGAGACAGCACTCAGGCAGGTAAATTCAGTAAGTGTATTAAAACACAAAGCACAGAATATATATATATATATATATATATATATATATATATATATATATATATATATATATATATAATCATACATTACCAGAAACTGGCAAAAAGGAGACAGCACTCAGGCAGGTAAATTCAGTAAGTGTATTAAAACACAAAGCACAGAAGTCCAACGTTTCGGTGCACCCCCCTGAGGAAGATCCCCCTGTGGGATCGAAATGTTGGACTTCTGTGCTTTGTGTTTTAATACACTTACTGAATTTACCGGCCTGAGTGCTGTCTCCTTTTTGCCCGTTTCTGGTAATGTATGTTTTTGTTATCTTTATGGGATATGCACCAGCACATTCAGGATACTATATTGGAGTGCCTATATATATATGTCTGCTTGAATTGTCTCTGTTTTTCTGACAATTATATTTGTATAATGTGAAAAATTACTTTTGTTTTGCATAGTCTGTAATCTGAATCTGCCTCAAATGCCCTATCCATTTAAAATTGTGTTCATTTTTCTTCACAGAGATCCTTTAAAATACCTTTGAAATTCTTGCCTTGTGACTAAGCTATTACTTCTGTAGAAATGATCTTCAGTAGATTTCTCTTCGTTTATATTTTGCCGTTGTTCATTTATCACTTTTACAAGTTGAACTCAATCACAATCAGCCTCTCTTTCTGTCCTCCCCAGACTGTCAGAAAACCCAAACACAGTAAAGAATGTGAGCTAAAGCTGTCCACAAAGAGCTGCTATAAAACGTGAAAATAAAATATGATATATTAAGTAGCTGTTGAGCCTCACTAAGGGAACTTGGGTCATAACAGGTCAGACACTGGAAATCAAGTCTGGACTGAAAATGTATGCTATTCCGTCTGTGTCTAAAACCTACCTCAAAGGAACTGACTCCTTCCACTCATCAAGTAGAAAAGAAAAAAAACTGTGTGGGTCGAAACTGTGTCTGATGGAAGGGCAAAATTACCTGTCAACTGCTGGTGATAATCCCAGATTGCACAGAGAGGTCCCACTAAATGTTTTAATAGTAGAAGATAAAATATTGTTTGTATCCCAGATATTATTCACACAGTATTCATGTGCACTGAGAAATGCCTGGCATTTATACAAAGTACATCTCCTAGGAATATTTAACAATCACTTTTCAGATTATTCAGCAAAAAGATAATAAATGCATAATGGTTAATATGCTATTTCAGACAGTATGATTAGAAGCATAGATGACATGCTAATACTGATAAAATATGTAATGGTCATTTTCCTATTCAACCCCTTTTGTAAAAAGCATAGTTTTGCAAATCTTTGCATAATTGTGGAGAAGACCTGATAAATATAGATTTAAAAACTTTTGTTTGTTAAATTGTCAATGAGTTTGGGATTGTGCAGCACAGAAGCAGCTTTTGTTGGGTTAAGTGTAAAAGCACTTCCCAATGTTGTTACAACAGTGACCCCTCCAATTTTCAACCCAACATCTAGTGTCAAAGCCATGATTCATTTGTTTCAGGATTCGTGCCATTTAAGATTATAAATAGCTCTTTCTCACAACTGAATGTCCTTTGTGACTGGAAATATATTCATCACTAACGTAGACATTTGCAGTGAATGGACGTAGAAAGATCGTAAAAATATTTTGCCATTTATTGCTTTTGTATTTTGTAATGCTTCAAAGAGCAGTTCATCAATACAACAATGAGTGATATGTTTAATGGGTTACATATTAGGGATTTTTAGATATTTTTCTAAGTGTTACACTGGTTAAGTTGCGCACATAGACCCATACTCACTAAACCAGTGATTCTCAACCTTCTTTGGGCAGTGGCACTCCTGAAGAATTTTAACATCTCGGGGTACTCCTGCTCTTTAGATCACACTCATTCCCTCCTTGCTTACATGCATAAATACTTACAACACTTCACAAGTACATACCCAACACACGCACCCACCCTCTTCTTACACCATCCACATTCACTCATCCTTTTACTTTAACACACAGACACCATGTTTATCCCCCTTCTTACACTGCATACTCGCCCTCTTTCTTAATCATAAACACTACATCCACCCTTCTCTTACTTACACCAGACACTTTGCCCCACCCCACAAGAAGCAGTAGCGATCCGCAGACTCCACACACAAAGCCATCATTCTCTCCTCCCAACACAAATCCCCCACTCCTTCCCTCTTTTCTCCTACCTTCCCACAGACCCCAAACATGTCATCTGTTCAGCTGGTGTATCCTATGCTGTCTGAAGATGAAGAATCTTCTCTCTGTGCAGGGCTGAGAGAGGAGAGGTGGATCGCAGCATCTACATCTCCAGGCAGCATGGGATGTGCCTACTGAGCAATCTGTGGCCGCAACACTCTTGGTAGACTGTGGTGACACACCAGGACTCCCCAGCATTCTGGTTGCGAAACACTGCACTAAAGGGTGCTATATTTTAGCATGGCCTAACTGGCATTAAAATGAATGAGCCTTAAGATGTGCTAATGCTTAGCACCCTTTAGTGCATACAGGCCATTGCAGCCTAAATCTATGAGATGTTTTACTTCCCTTAGTTGCTCCATTGTGTTGAATGAAACATGCACTCTCTTTGTACTTGCCCATCTCCCGCCTGGTTCTCTGACCAGGCGGGGGACGGATAGTTTCAAGCATGGAAAGAGGCAACAGCAGCAGTCGGAATTGAAAGTCACATGGAAATGTTATTCCATTACAATTTTCAAAGAGCCCATCAAATTCTTGGGGGGGAAATGTTAAAACATTTATTTTAAATTAAGTGGGGACTCCCTTTTATATTAGGGAATTGAATGACATGAGCAATAAATCTTAAGAGCCACATTCAACTAAACGTTTTATCCCATGTTGTAAGGGATCTAAAAGGATCAGCAGTCATTAATTGTCATTTTCAAAGGCAAAACTGTTTGGGTGATATGGATTGCAGCAAACATTTTGGATGTGTCCCACTTATTTAGATTTCACAGTAAAAGAGGGTGAAATAAATATTCTGGATAATTTCTAAATGTCACTGAGGAAGCTTTTTTCTTTTCTTGTACTGTAGATAGAATATTATTTCCAGCAAACAATTGTCTATAACATGAATGTTTGTATTTTCATGGGACATTGTACAAATTAGACTGCTTTTCAATTCACTGCAATCTGTGATTTATGGAGGCGTATAGGTCAGGAGTTTATTATGCTGAAAATCACAATAGCTGTTTTGTTTAAAAATGTAGTGAGTCAAACATGTTGAAAGACAAACAGATGAAGAATTTAAAAAAGCTTTTGGAACTATTCTTTTTGTTTGTTTTGTTACAAAAAGGAAATGTAAAATGTATGAATTCTGGGCAGAAATCCATAAGTATAATAATATTGCACATTAGGTATACAATAAATACTTCTCGTGGGGTCTGTTTAATGTTATAAATCAAAACTTTTTTTTCAACTAGACAGGTTAAAAAAGGTCTTACCTTATACTGTTTTAATGTCTAAAAACAAGTCTTCCTATTTCTCGCATTTAGAAAATATTTCGTTCCTTTTCCTAAATGTGCAATCCCTCCAAGAAATGTTTTTGGGAGAGAATCAGGAATGTGGGGCACCCTGTTTTTAATTTAGAGAATATTTGCTTACACATTAAAACCTTTATTTTCCACCTGGCAGATGTATCTATACATATGTCTCTGAAGTATTATATCATAATAAAGCAATCTATTAATCACTGCACAAAGTTTTAAGTTTTGCAAGGTGACAAAAAAAATTCAGAATAGAAAACATTGGGGATTGGACCTTTAAATATCTAATTTCTATTGTTAGAAATGGTAGAGGCAGGTACAGTATAGTATTATTTATTTGCATTTTGCAGTCTCATATCCATACAAAAAAGAATAATGCATGTTTCACAATATCATTCCAGTACTTTAGTATAACTGGACTTTGCAAAGTATTTTGTTTATTTAATGGAATGGAAATAATGGAAACAATATATATATATTCATCAGTTTTATTCATCAGTTTAAAAAAAAAATTTTTTATATATATATATATAATTTATTTTTTATTTTTTTAAACTGATGAATAAAGTTTTTTTTTTTTAAACTGATAAATAAACAAGAAATCCATGATTTTTTAACTACACACAGCTCAATCATAGACAACTAGTGAGAGGTAAACGAATGATAATACTTTGTCTTAACCATCATAAAAATAATAATTTTACTCAGTGGGCAGGTACCAATATATTTGATTATTTCAGTACAGTTTTAAATGTAAGGCATGTAAGTAAATGTAAATTAACATAACGCAAAATGTGTCCACTCAATAATGGGCATAACATTCCATAAATAATACAATTAGGATTCCAGGTCTCTTTAAAAGATGGAGGGTTCCAACAGACACTTCATATAGGAAATCTTAACAAAGAAAAGTTTAGAGAGCAAAAAAGACACTGAAGACATTTTGGTCTTTTTTCTATAGGTTTTGGTTTTGGGCAAGCAATCTCATTTTAAAGCCCTTTCTCAGTTATTTATACCTCCAGGTTTACCAGTGTTATAAAAGGGTTAATACGATGCATACAAAAGCACATAAACAGCTTGACCAACTACAGAAAGTTGTGCAACTGATCCCCACAGTACCTTGCAGCACTTCCACGCTCAGAAATTGTTCAGTGTTGGCAGGTGTACAAGCCGCCTGAGAGTGGAATGGGACATTTGGTCATGGCCATTCCGCTGCGACCAAATGACTGCAGATTGACCCTCTGCCGCAGCTAATCCACAGCTGGACATTGAGCCAACGCCCACTTCTAACATAAGATATGTTTTAGTGGTTAGGGTAAGGGTTAACTTAAGGGGTTTTAGGGTATGAGGTTAAGGGTTTTAGGGTAGGGGGTAGCATTAGTATTATGGGTTAACATTAGGGGTTTTTAGGGTAAGCGTTAAGGTTAGGGACTTAATTTAGCGGCAAAGTGGTTGGCAGCGAGGTAAGTCCTAGACTGTGCTGAGAGGATTCCCTGTTCCCAGGAGTTTAGCAGGTACAGGGAATTGTGGAGCACGGGGTAGGTGGAGTGGTAGCGACTTGTGACCAGGAATGCAAGTTTTGAGTGGAGGGAGGAGAGCCTTGAAATTATAGTACAGGGGTACTACCTAGTCTCTTGGTTAGCCCTCAAGGACTGAGATTTAGCAACCCTGCTTTATTTCAATAGTTACTCTTCTAGGACTGGATTGAATAAGTTAAGTTGATTGTAAAGCCTCAAGTTGCAAGATTGTGTACCCAATTTTTTCCTTCCATGGTCCGTTCCATATTGATGTTTGCTTATGGAAACTAAATGCCTATAGTTAAAGAATCGCAAAACAATACTAATGTGTCTGCAAATACATTATTTAGGGATATGTGTATAAATATAGAAACATTCTGGTTCATGTTACAAAGAGTTTGAAATGGCTCTTGTCGCTGATCTCCAGGAGTAGTTGACCATGTCCTTTTCGCATCCCATTGCAATTGTCAGCACACAAACGTATGTAAGGCAAACTTAATGAACCAAAAATAATTGAGGAGCAGTGGCTAATAAAGGAATATATATATATATCAGTACCGTGTTAGCCGAGCTTCAATAATCAAAAAATAAATAGACGATACCGTTCTGTGGCTAACAAAATGCTTTTATTTGTGCGAGCTTTCAAGATACACTGATCTCTTCTTCCGGCGATGTTACAATGAATGAAGCAAGCAAAGGGTATACTTAAAAACGGTGTCTCTTGGAATGTTATCTGTGCTTGTCCCTCCCCCGTGTGTGGATGTGATTTATGGCTAGAGGTGTTAAATGGTTCCTGAAAGTTAGTGCTGTAAGAGTGTGTGTGTGTATCTGTGTGAATATAAATGAATGGAGAGCCCACAGTGTATACAGTGCTGTACAAAAGGTGTGTGTGGAGTGGGAGTTAATATTAATGGTGTGGGTAGATGAGGAAATGTGAGAGATAGTAGCATAACTAAAAGTATGTGTAGATACTATGTGGTCCCTATTGGTGTATAGGGATGGAAAAACAAGGAGTATTTGTATGTGTAAGGCTTTGGTCCCGCTGCGTCCGGCGGCGCGTGTGCGTTCCTCACCAGCAGGGGTATCCTTTCCTAGCCGGTCCCAGTCCCCCCTCGCTGCATGGCTCACAACGTGCTGTGACGTGTCAGCCGCCAGGGGATGCAAGAAAATTGTGATCCCGAGCGGTGACACGTCATGTGGTGCGCTGATGAGCCTATCAGCGGCGGGAGCTGTCAGACAGCTTCCTCCACAAGGTAGGGGGTGGTGTGTGTGTGTGTGTATCACACAGGAGGGCATTTGTGGGGGGAGGGAGCGGGAGCTGCTTACCTTCCAGCAGCCCGCAGCAGCTCCCTCCTGCAGCCCGGCAGACCGAGCCCGTGGAGGGAGGGGGGGGGGGAGTAGCGGGTCCCTCCGCTCAAACCACGACCCTCCCACTCCCGCCCCCCTCCCGCTCCGGCTCCCTACAGACCGAATATCGCGGCCTGTGCCTGTCAGTGCGCCGCCTGTCTGCAGTGCGGGCGCGCTGACTGAGGGAGCTGGGCCTTAGCCTAAGAGACAGCTGTGTGTGCATACATGTAGCACAGTATGTACAGACATGTCTTATGTGAGTAACTACTCCCAGCTCCAAGAATAGCAATGAAGAGACTCTGAGACAAACGCTGAGAGACCCAAATAGAAAAAATAAATATAGTTTGTAAAGTCCAATAAGGTTCTAAATCCATAGCAAATCAGGTAAGAAATCACAGGCAGATGTAATCGCATGAAATATAGCTATAAGGAAACTAACTGGAAGGGAAAGATGGACCATATAAGGGAATTGCTGGAGAAACTGAAGCAAGCTTTAAACCGTGCCCCTAGTAACTCAATTAGCATGTACTGTAATTCTCAGTCCTAGCTTCTGCAGTACATAGTGTCCAGGGGTATTAGTATAAATACCTGAATCCTTTTAATATAGCCGTTGAGATCCCGCGTGCTGAAGCCGTGGCAATGACCATAGCCTCAGACCGTCCGGGAAGAAATCCAAGCTGATACACACGGAGGTGCCCGTCTCCTGTCGGCGTTCTCCCGTGATGTGTAGCGAACTGCCAGAACCTGCGCTGCGGAAGTGCGTCACTCCAATTGTGAGATGATAGAATTAAAAAAAAATGGGTTGAACAGCAGGAACCGAAAAAAAAGCACCAGTCAACTCACCAGAAGTAGAAAAAATAAAAAAAGTTTATTAAATCACATACTAAAAAACAAAAAACAAACTAACATAAAAGAACAATTCCTCCTACGCGTTTCAGGCTCTCCAGCCCTTTCTCAAGGAGTGTGAGAAAGGACGGGAGAGCCTGAAACACGTAGGATTAATTGTTCTTTTATGTTAGCTTGTTTTTTGTTTTTTAGTATGTGATTTAATAAACTTTTTTTATTTTTTCTACTTCTGGTAAGTTGATTGGTGCTTTTTTTCAGTTCCTGCTGTTCAACCAATTTTTTTTTAATTCTATGTACAGACATGGACTTTAGTGCTCATGGGAAGAGAGTTCACTTGTGTCAGTAATGACTCATAAAATTTCGATCTCTGTTTAGGCCACCGCTTAGTGTCCCGAACAGTTGCATAAATTTGTATTCATGCAACCGTCTCTCTTTCGGTATTTTAAAATTACCTTTGAGTATGGCAACCCTCTGATCTTATGGCCAGAGTCAGAGAAATGTTCGCCGACAGGACCGTCTCTTGTTCCGCGTGTGATGCTGTGGCGATGCAGGTTCATTCTCTTGTTTAGCCCCTAATTTTATTTATTTATTTTAAAGAAAATAAATTGCACTTCTGCTCTTGGTTTTTACCTTTTTTGCTTTTTTCACCATGTAGAACACAAGACTGATATTAGCAGCTATCTAATGTGAAGAATATGGAAATATTTTGCTATAAAGTTTATACACTATAAAATGTGACATTCTCAGCCTTTTACAGTTGTACTTACTGATCATATGCTTTGTCCATGGATAAGTATTTTTGTTCTCACTCACTCTTTACAATACTATTCAACTTATTCTGAAGCCAGGGCACGTTGGTATGAATGGCTCCCGATAGCATTAACACAGTTCCCTTTTAAATCACTCCAAGTCCTGTAATATTTCCTCCACTTTATTGGGAAAAGGTAGCAGGGTACAGATGCTTGTGGATGGTGTGTATTGGTGATTATTAGTTAGGAACCGGTAAAAAGAGATGGCCTCACCAAGGGTTATAAACAGAGAAAGGTTCTTTACTCACTGTCTCCAGGGTTGAAAAGGAAGTGAGGTGCGGTGTGGGCAAAGGAAAAGTCTAGGGGCAGACCATGTCTGAACAAACAGGAGGGGGGGCAGACTAGCCCATTCTGGTGAGGATCTCAGAGACTGCTGTAGCAGCTCACTGATGTCATGCTCGCAGGCAAGGAGTGCAACATTGTTGCAAGCCACGCAGGCACAGTATGTGTCTGCAGACTCCATGCAGCTGGGAATAAACTCTGACAGGCAGAAACTGCAAAGGAGAGAGGGGGTGAGTCAGAAATGTGGCTCTTGTTCCATAACACTCCCCGTCTGGTATCTGTAGATACCACTATATGGCAAGCTATGTGGAACATATGTGCAATACATACAACATAACAATATACTGCAAAGGTCCATATTTCCATAGCAATGTGATACCGGCTGGTACCACTGGCATTAAAGTCCTTTGGCCAGGCCTTCCAGTAAGGGAAGCCAGGTGGGTGCGCAGCTCTTAGTTAGCTTGACGCACCACAATGTCTCTTAAAAGTCCACGGCACTGGTAACCAGTTTTCCCCCATCACAGTCCGATTTGGGCATTAGAAGGATAGTCTCTGTAATGGGTCTTATCTCCGTATCCTTTTCGGGATCCACGAGTTCAAAATCGTCAACTGGGGTTGGTAGCGTTTCCGCAGGCTGCACAAGAAACATTGGTCCTGTGAGCCACGACGTATTCTGCAGTTGAGATGCGGGTACTGATCTGGTGGCGTGATCTGCGGGATTTTGCTCTGTGGGCACGTGGTGCCATTGTTCTGGTTGGGTTGACTTCCTGATTCTTTCTACACGGTTAGCTACGTATACGTAGAATCTCCTTTTCTTATTGTAGATGTATCCCAGTACCACCTTGCTATCTGTGTAGAGTTTGACGGCATCTGGTTTGCTGTCCATCTCATTCTCGATAAGCTCCGCCAGTTCTACTGCTAACACTGCACCACACAGCTCGAGTCTGGGTATAGTATGGTCAGGTTGTGGCGCCAGCTTAGCTTTGCCAAGGATGAACCTGATGTGGCAACTTCCATCCACGTCCGTGGTTTTTAGGTAGGCCACCGCTGCTATAGCTTTGGTGGAGGCATCTGAGAACACGCAAAGCTCTTTGCTGTGTGCGGCGGTGAGAGATATAGGTGAATAGGGGCGTGGGATTTGAAGTTGCTCGAGGGCCTTCAAGGAGTGTTTCCACGTTTCCCACTCTTTCCGTTTTTCTGGAGGTAGTGGGGTGTCCCATTCCTGTTTTTCGAAGGACATTTCTCTGAGGAGGGACTTCCCTTGTATAGTGACAGGAGCCACGAATCCTAGCGGGTCGTAGAGACTGTTAACGGTGGACAGGACTCCGCGACGTGTGAAGGGTTTTTCTTCGATGGCTACCTGGAACGTAAAGGTGTCTGTTTTAAGATTCCAGCTTATCCCCAGGCTCCGCTGTATGGGAGGCGTGTCGGTCCCCAGATCCAAATTCTTGAGATCTGGTGCTTGATCATCTGCGTGAAACGCCTTCATCACTGTGGCACTGTTGGAAGCTATTTTGTGCAACCTTAGGTTGGCCTTCGCTAACATCTTTTGTGTCCTCTTGAGTAGATCTACGGCTTCTTCTTCGGTGGGAACTGATTTTAATCCGTCGTCCACATAGAAGTCTCTTTCGACGAAGCTCCTGGCGTCTTTCCCGAACTCTGCTTCTCCGTCTTGGGCCGTTCTTCTGAGGCCGTAGGCTGCCACTGCAGGTGATGGGCTGTTCCCGAAGACATGTACTTTCATGCGGTACTCCGTGATTTCTTTTTCTACGTCGTCATCTTGGTACCACAGGAATCTTAGGTAGTTACGGTTGTCTTCTCGCACAAGGAAGCAGTGGAACATCTGTTGAATGTCTGCGGTTACGGCGATAGGTTCCTTGCGGAAGCGGATCAGCACTCCCAGAAGACTGTTCGTCAGATCCGGCCCGGTGAGGAGAACATCTTTTAGGGAGACTCCCTGATGCTGAGCGCTGGAGTCGAATACCACTCGGATCTGGCCAGGTTTCTGGGGGTGGTAGACGCCAAACGACGGGAGGTACCAGCATTCTTCGCCTTCTTTCATTGGGGGCGCCGACTCTGCATGGCCACTGTGGAAGATTTTTTGCATGAAGGCCACAAAGTGTTCCTTGGTCTCCGGTTTCCTTTGTAGGTTACGGCGGAGCGAAGCGAGCCTAGACATAGCATGGTCTCTGTTGTTTGGGAGGCGTCTTCTTGGCGAGCGGAAAGGTAGTGGGGCCACCCAACTGCCCAATTCGTCCTTGAAGAGCTCCTTATCCATTAACCTCAAGAATTCTTTGTCTTCCATTGATGGCGCCTGTTTGTCGTCGTCCTTTGTTGTCTGGAACACTGTACTCCCTAGGTCATTGGGGTATTTTCTTGCCACAGGCGCGTCTCCGTAGTTCCTTTTGGTCTCCAGCTTCTCGTGGACCTGAAAGTGGTTCGGACAAGGTTTGAAGTGGGATATACGACCGTTTTCCAACAAGTTCGTCTGTAGGGCGCCTACGTTGTCGGGTCCTCGTATCCTGTCTACGCATACTTCTCCAACTACCACCCATCCTAGATCGAGCCTTTGGGCGCTTGGGCCGTTGTGGTCCCCATTTCGCTGTTCGCGGATCTTGTGTGCTCTCATGATGTCTCTGCCAAGTAGCAGCAGGATCTGGGCATCTTCGTCTAGTGGTGGGATATGATCGGCAATGGTTTTTAGATGGGGATGGTGTCGCGCCACGTCTGGCGTGGGGATCTCAGTCCTATCTTCCGCCATGTGATTGCACTCGATGAGTGTGGGAAGGGGCATGCTCACTTTGCCGTCTATTGAGCATATGGTGTAGCCATTCACTCTTCTCCCTGTAGTCTCCATTCGCCCTGCGCACGTTCTGAGAGTGTAAGGAGAAGTACTGTCTTGTATGCCGAACATATCGAAGAATTCTGACCTGACCAGCGATCGGTTGCTCTGGTCGTCGATGATTGCATACATCCGTTTGGCTCTTTGGGGTTGTCCCTCTGGGTGCACTGCTACCAGACATATTTTAGAGCAAGATCTACCGTCGTCTCCTTCTCCGCATACTTCTGTGCATTTGGATGCTACTGACGTCGGGGGGGGGTGTGTCTCCCACTTCTTCCTCCCCGCCCTGCTTTGTCGGAGGGTTAGGGGCTTTGCTTGCTTTGGGCTTCATAGCTTCCGGGTGTAGAGCGGCTATGTGCCTGTCGCTATCGCACTCTGTGCATTTCATAGCTTCTTTGCAGTCCTTGAATAAATGAGTTGTGGAAGCACAACATTTGAAACAGGCTCCCCATTCCCTGAGTAGGTTCTTTCGCTCCTCTATGGGTTTCATCCTGAATCCGAAGCACTTGTTAAGTGGATGCGGCTTTTTGTGGATAGGGCATTCTTTGTTAAGGTCCCTTGGTTTTTTGTCCCTGTCGGCCGTCTGGCTGGGACTCGCGTGGGTCGTAGGGGGCACGTCCGTCCTGTGGACCGAGATGGGTGTTCTGGAGTCCTTGCACCTTGCTGTTGACCTTTCGTTCCTCGGGTGGCTGGCGCTGGATGTGGTTTGCGCCCCTAAGACGAAGCTGGGGTCGTTTCTTGTCTTTGCCGCTTCGCAGATGAAGCTCACGAAGAATGAGAATGGGGGGAAGACAACCTGCTTCTCCCTTTTGTATTTGGAACCTTGTGAAAGCCACCTTTCTTGGAGGTTGAAGGGTAGCTTCTCCAGGATGGGTCTCACTCCACGAGCTGAATCTAGGGCGTTGAGACCTATTAAGGAATGGTCTTTCCTTGCGAACTCCAGTTCTTGCAGCAGGTCTCCAAGATCTCGTAACTTCGAGTAGTCTTTACTCGTGATCTTGGGGAAGCTCTCGATTCTTTTGAAGAGTGAATCCTCGACTGCTTCAGGGCTGCCATAGGTCTCTTCTAGCCTTTCCCACACTAGGTCCAGACCTACTTGGGGTTGATGTGCGTTTGCCGTCCGAAGTCTCTGCGCTTGCTCCCTGGATACGTTCCCCAAGAACTTAACTAACAGGTTGAGCTCTTCCCTTGCTGAGAAGTCCAAGCTGTCGATTGCGTCTTTGAACGTGAACTTCCACGTCCGCTAGTTCTCAGGGCGGTCGTCGAAGCTGATGAGTCCTGCGTGCACCAAGTCGCGCCGGATCATGTACTTGGCTATGTCTGTCAGACCTGAGACGTCGGCGCGTTTGCCCCGTTCTGAGGTAGTTGCTGGGACGGTCTGTGCGGTCGCCTCTTCCTTGGCGTGGACGCGTGATGGCTGCTGGCCAGTGTGAGGGGCTGTTTTCTCCCGCGTGGGTGTACCTGGATTACGAGCCTGTTGTGGTGCATCCGTGTGCGCTCTGGCGTGTGGATCACTGTTGCGGCTGTGGCTATCCCAGGCAGCGTGTGCCATTGACGGAGCAGCGTCTTCTCCTCGTGGTCCTAGCGAGTTTTCGTTGTCTGTGGTGTCGCTCCCTCCGTGTTGAGATGGTGCGCTGGTGTTTACACTGAAGAGGCTCCTTACGTAGTCTTCAGTGCGTTGGGCTGGATCCTCTGAGGCTATCCGTCTGTACGGTAGCTCCCCGCCATCCTGTTGCGCGGCTGCTTCTAGGACTTCAGCTTGGGCTATGGCGGCGGCGGCTTCCTTCTCTTGATTAAGCGCCTCTAGTTCCGCATCAAATTCGGCTTTCCTACGCGCAGTGGCGGCATTGGCAGCGGCGGCGGCGGTAGCAGCGGCATTCTGCTCCTCCTCTTCTATGCGCGCTCTTTCTGTCCTTACGGCTGCCTCTCTGCGACTATATTCAGCCCTGGCACGTGCAGCCTCTGCGGCGGCTCGTGCCTTGGTAGCGTTTGTGCTTGCACTGGACGCGTTAGACTGCGCTGATCTTGCTGATCTAGATGAGTGCCTGGATATGCTTGAGCGCTGCGATGCAGTCTCCAGGAGGAGCTCTTTTCTCACGCTTTGAGCGTCTGTGATGGTGGCTCGCACGCGGCTGTCACGTGCAAGATCAATGTTATTTTGTAAGTCTCTTTCTTGCAGGCTTTCGCCGGTGTTGGTTCTGGTCAAGTAGGTGATGTATGTTTCTGACAGCCCTTGGTAGCACGAGTGATCAGACTTTATTTGAATAATTGCCTGCGCGAGCTGTTGTGCATTATCGCCAATACTAACGACATTGCGTAACTCCAATGCGGTTGTTTCCCAGGCCAACTCTAATTTAGCGCGGTGCGCTTCAATGTCGCTCTCATATTTTTCGCGGCCCTTTTGTGTCAGTGTGACTGTCCGTTTGGGCCTTGCGCCTGCCTGCGCCTGTTGCAGATGCGCAGCGGTCTCTGTATCTGAGAGATCGCTTTCCTGCGTGATGTCTGGTGAGGCTCTGAGTTCTGCCATGCTGTAGGTGTGTGTAGGCCTTTGCCAGTGCGTGTGGCGTGCGGTCTTTTACCTTGTCAGCGATGGGCGTCTGTCTCAGATGATGCCGAGCGGTGTCCTGCAGCGTGCAGCGTTGGGGTAGCTGTACTTACAGATGTCCGTTGGCTCCTCACTGTGGGGCTGAGCAGCGGGTGGACTCAGGCAGAGAAAAAGGCAGTTAGTAATTGTGAGAGAAGCACTGTTAGTTGCAAGGCTGTGTGCAGTTTGCTGTATAAAGCTTGCTGCCCTGTCTGGCAGAGTGAAGCTGCTGCTTGTCCTGGGGTGCAGAGACTATTCTGTATAGCATAAAGTCTTTGAGTAGTAGCTGCTGTGTGATTCCTTTGTGTAGTATTAGCAAAGTAAGGCTGCTCACAGTCTTTGCATAAAGCTGTGGTAGTTTGCTGTGTAGAGGCTTGTGGCTCTGTGTAGCAACGTGCTTGTGCAATGTGGTGAGAGACTGCTGTTTATTTATTTGCTACGTAAGCTGCTCGCTTGTATCTTTAGCATAAAGGCTGTGGGTAGCAGCTCCTCTGTGTGTATTTCCCAAGGCACACGGTCCTCTTTTTACTATTCTGAAGCCAGGGCACGTTGGTATGAATGGCTCCCGATAGCATTAACACAGTTCCCTTTTAAATCACTCCAAGTCCTGTAATATTTCCTCCACTTTATTGGGAAAAGGTAGCAGGGTACAGATGCTTGTGGATGGTGTGTATTGGTGATTATTAGTTAGGAACCGGTAAAAAGAGATGGCCTCACCAAGGGTTATAAACAGAGAAAGGTTCTTTACTCACTGTCTCCAGGGTTGAAAAGGAAGTGAGGTGTGGTGTGGGCAAAGGAAAAGTCTAGGGGCAGACCATGTCTGAACAAACAGGAGGGGGGGCAGACTAGCCCATTCTGGTGAGGATCTCAGAGACTGCTGTAGCAGCTCACTGATGTCATGCTCGCAGGCAAGGAGTGCAACATTGTTGCAAGCCACGCAGGCACAGTATGTGTCTGCAGACTCCATGCAGCTGGGAATAAACTCTGACAGGCAGAAACTGCAAAGGAGAGAGGGGGTGAGTCAGAAATGTGGCTCTTGTTCCATAACACAACTCTTCAAAAAAAATTCACACATTTAGTTGAACAAATGCAGAATATTTTATGCAGGCGGTTCAAATGCCTAAAAATGTAAGAAACTATCAACTAGTTTCCTATACAGTTTATTGATATGAAAACTATTTTGAAAATAAGTTGTACGCAACTTTCCATAGTCAATATAGTTTAGTTCATTATTTGCATAAGCATTTTTTGTATTTGATTGTGTATATATATATTTTTTGTGTATATATATATATATATATATATATACCTATATATATATATATATATATATATATATATATATATATATATATATATATATATATATACACAAAATAAATATATATATATATATATATATATATATAGAGCAAAAGAACAAAGCTGCGCCTCTGCTAATGGTTTAACTTATATACAATGGAACTAGCTGGATAAGTTCAACACTGTATAAGGGGTTTGCTAATTATATGGAATAACTAACATGAAAATAGAAATGTAAATATAGATAAAATATGTAAAAAACCGAACATAGCAATGAAACCTGTATACCATACAAATAATAAACAATTAATAATGCGAATATATGTATCCAAAAATTGGAAAAAGAGTGTAAAAACCAGTCCTCAGAATAGTCCAATAGATGGTAAGTTCTGGTGTAGAGGGTCTCCGGCTGCTCTCAAAGTGGACAAACCACATCCACAGGGAATCTAAAAGAAAAAGGGGAAGAGAGAGCGCACGCCCATAGCGTAAAATAGTACAATTTAATGAGGGGGAGGGGAAAGGGGGAATAAGAATTGCACTTACAAAGGTACAATAATAACAAGCATATTGTGATATATAATCACCACCATCCAGTCAGAAGCTGCAGTGTCTTGGTCTTTGCAGTCCCAGGATGATGTCCCGATCAAAGTCCAGGGTAGATGATCTCCTCTCTGCCTGTTTTGGAGTCCTCTAAAGTAGCTCCGAGATGGGAAGCCTCTGCAGCAATCGCGCGGGTCAGTCAGTCCCAGCGCGCGGTGATGACGTCAATGTCCCTGCGTCTGACGTGATGACGCTTCCTGACGCGTTTCGTCACTCAACGGGTGACTTTCTCAAAGGGAAGTCAGGAGAGGGGAAAGGTCCGGTATTTTATACCCAGTCCAATGACCATAATCATTTAAAACACACCCCTCTCAGCTGAAAAGGTACTCGTTGTTAATGGATATCAATCACAAAGCCTTACATCGTATGATGAGACTTAAAGGTGAAGTGGAGATTAACCATGAAATTAGGCAATGAAAATATGATGAGTATTATAAAAAACAATTCAAAACCAATTAAAAAACGCCACTTTAGTATGTAAGGAAGATAACCTTACAACCAACATGCATTACTAAAACAATTACTTGTGAACCATTGACAAAAGATATAGAAATGTCACATATCACTAAACCATCAGGTATATGAAGCTCTATGGATCCCAAGGGGGAATAACCCCCTTAAGGTATAAACATATATAATGGATACCTGCCAATACCTAACATCAGAGCCATAACCTGTCTAACACTACATATTAAACAATTTTAAAAATAAAAATATTTTAATAACAGTATAAAATACAGCAGGAGAGTCCTAATACCAATATTGATTTCTGTATAATCACCAATATTATCAATTTTAGGTCCTGTAATGAAGAAGAAATCTAGGATAATGGAATATATAAGCCACGAACAAGGGAGGTGTCAGGGGAATGGACTACCCATATGAAAAAACTAAATGTACTAAATATAGTGGGTATATATAAATAAGTGTATAAGTGTGAATAAGATCAATATAAATATTGATTAGCTAAACATATGTGTGTACTTTTACCTGTGAACCATGAATTACAATATACTACATAGGTGTTAAAACAGTCTCAAGTGTTATGTATCTGAAGAAAATTATCAATAATTATACAAAAATTAATATATATGTATGACAATAAATTATATCCAACCCATTAACCCAAATAGTGTTGAAGTGGTGTTAACAATAAAAATAAAAATAAATTGAATATAATGTTGAACAGTGATTTCCTAACTCCGAGCTAGGAGGAGGGTGAGGGGGGCGTGGGGGAGGAGAAGGGACAAGGAAGTGGAATGAGATGGAGGGGATCTAGTGGACCCAGGAGGGATCCAGACAAAAGATGGCAGAGTGCAGAGGAAGTCCGACAGGAAAAAACGTCCAGGGAAGCATCATATAAAAGTGCTCACATCTAGGCATTCATTAAGTCCACCCGGACTAAGAGTGCCCAATTGGTGGATCCAAAAGGTTTCCCGCCTGCATAAGGTCTTGAACCGGTCACCACCAAGAGTATTTGGTGAGATGGTCTCAATTCCCATTATTCTCATAGTTTTGGGATCTTGTTGATGAAATGTTTTGAAATGTCTAGATAAACTGTGGTTATTGAGACCTTTGAGTGCATTTCTCCTGTGTTCTAAGAACCTTGTTCCAAGAGTTCTGGTGGTGCGTCCGACATATTTTAAATTGCATCCACACTGGATCATGTACACCACATATGTACTTAGACAGGTGATGGAACTCTTAATGACATGTGTGGTACCTCTAATAGTGGAGCAGACATTGTTCTGACTCAGGAGATGCTTGCAAGTAATGCATCGACTCCGTCCTAGATTTCTTCTTCATTACAGGACCTAAAATTGATAATATTGGTGATTATACAGAAATCAATATTGGTATTAGGACTCTCCTGCTGTATTTTATACTGTTATTAAAATATTTTTATTTTTAAAATAGTTTAATATGTACTGTTAGACAGGTTATGGCTCTGATGTTAGGTATTGGCAGGTATCCATTATATATGTTTATACCTTAAGGGGGTTATTCCCCCTTGGGATCCATAGAGCTTCATATACCTAATGGTTTAGTGATATGTGACATTTCTATATCTTTTGTCAATGGTTCACAAGTAATTGTTTTAGTAATGCATGTTGGTTGTAAGGTTATCTTCCTTACATACTAAAGTGGCGTTTTTTTAATTGGTTTTGAATTGGTTTTGAATGGTTTTATATAATACTCATCATATTTTCATTGCCTAATTTCATGGTTAATCTCCACTTCACCTTTAAGTCTCATCATACGATGTAAGGCTTTGTGATTGATATCCATTAACAACGAGTACCTTTTCAGCTGAGAGGGGTGTGTTTTAAATGATTATGGTCATTGGACTGGGTATAAAATACCGGACCTTTCCCCTCTCCTGACTTCCCTTTGAGAAAGTCACCCGTTGAGTGATGAAACGCGTCAGGGAGCGTCATCACGTCAGACGCAGGGACATTGACGTCATCACCGCGCGCTGGGACTGACTGACCCGCGCGATTGCTGCAGAGGCTTCCCATCTCGGAGCTACTTTAGAGGACTCCAAAACAGGCAGAGAGGAGATCATCTACCCTGGACTTTGATCGGGACATCATCCTGGGACTGCAAAGACCAAGACACTGCAGCTTCTGACCGGATGGTGGTGATTATATATCACAATATGCTTGTTATTATTGTACCTTTGTAAGTGCAATTCTTATTCCCCCTTTCCCCTCCCCCTCATTAAATTGTACTATTTTACGCTATGGGCGTGTGCTCTCTCTTCCCCTTTTTCTTATATATATATATATATATATATAGTGTTTTTAAAATTGTAACATTTAGTGGTCATGTGGTTTAAAAATGTGTGATACTGTGCTTGGTTTAAAATAGATCTATATATATTAAACATTGGGACAGCAGTGACACCAGGGGTGTCCTTTGAGGCTGAACTACCCTATTCTCAGTTTCCGAGATGTCTACTGATGAAGTTACGAGATTTAAATCTCCCTCCAGGGGATGCCTACCAAATCTCAGGCCAATACAAAGCTACAATGTCATTAACAGTGGCTTCCTATTGGACGGCCATTTAAATGCCCTTTAAAAAACAACAAGTAATTCTGGTAACTTCAGGGTTAAGTATCTCTGGGGACCAAGTGGTTCCCACATATGAAAATATCGCATTCAGCTCCGGTGGACGGCACGGTTCCCAAAGAGAGGGGGAGGGAGTTAGTTTGGGGAGATTGCTGCTTTAAGCAATATTTATGCTGTAAGAAATATGTAGAAAGGGGGGTGCTTGTCAAATATATTCTCTTTATAAAAACAAAAAATAAAGCGCGTTTGTCAAAAATGTGAAGGAAAAAAAACAACACTGCACCCCACTTAGCACCACTACACTTCAACCACTGGCTGTATTTAATTCTTCAAGCAATGATTGCATATGCAAGATTTACCTTTTAGGAAAAGATAAGACCAACATGGATTTGTGTTTTTCATCCTAAAATATTTACAGCTGTGTTGAGGTTTGCTAATTGTTTAAGCAGCCTTAAAAACGAATACATCAAAAATGCTGCGGAATGGAACAGTGTCAGCAAATACTGCTGCTACCCATTGACTGTCACTGAAACGTGTCCTAATTGGTTTTTGTTTTGGTTAGACAATGGTTGAAAAATTAGATGTATTTTTACTGGAAGGTTTTCTTTGGCTTGGCCAATGTGTCACGTTGCCTGGAATCTTCTAAACTAATCCCCACTGCAGTGACACCTACAAATGAGGCAGAGCTGATCAACTGCAGGCTTCCTTGCTGCTTAGTCCAGCCAAAAAGTTCTTCATGACTCTTGCAGATGTTGCTTTAGACCACTGGGGATTACAGGCAGGCTTGAAAATACTAGCATGGTCAAGATTTGTAATCAGAATTATAAATAACAGTTCTGACCTAAGAAAGAAAAGTCACTTGCAAGTGGAGGATAAGTACATTTCAATACATACATGCTTCATCCATTGATCAGAAATTATTTTTGTTTTAATGTAGTACAACAACGCTCAATGTCTTTATTTATGCACCACTGAAGCACTTGTGAATAATGTAGGTGGGAAAAGGGGATCTTTTTTATGGGCTTTTCTCTGTCCATTCCCTTATTCTGTGGTTCAAAGTGTTCAGTTAATTTTTGATGCTGCTTTTGTATCCTGAAAGAAAGGCACAGAGACTTACACACTGACACATTGATGCTTTAGGAATGTAATAGCAACTGCAAAGATGTAGGTCATTGATAAACACATAAGAACAATGGTCCTATAATAGAACCTTGAGACACTCTACTGTACTTACCAAACAGTCCAATCTGAATACCTTGCGTTAGTGACCACTTGATACATGTTCCTACCTACTTAACTAATTAGATTAATTTGGCATGAGCACACAACTGTGCCATGCTTATTACAAATAAAGTTTATTCTCGGTGAAACATTTTAGGGTGTTACCTAATAATAAAGATTGGTTCACTGCAATTTATATTTTTGATACAGTGACACAGATCATGTTAGCTTTAGTGGACAGGACCTCTGTTAAAAGTTTCACAAAGCAGGCAAAATAATGTTTTGTTTTTTTTAAAACAATTTATCAATGTAATTAGGGTCCTTGGAATTATGCAATTACCCTAGCGGGTAATACTATATGCACCGAAGCAGCTCTTTTGACCCCCCAAAAATGCCTATCCACTTTAGAATATATAGAATAAGGTCCTCAAATATTGGTCACTGTAAATCAAAATCTTATCTGATAATTGTTTTTCTACTTTTTCACTGGCTGATGATGGAGCATACAGTATTTAGAATAAACAGCACAACAAATGGGGGAAAAGTCTAGCTGAACAATTTACTTGTTTATATAGCAGTATATCTGAAGTCTTAAATAAACATTGTTTACTATGGTGATATTATGTGCCGTAATGTGCTAAGCTATAAGTAATTAATGAATTAATATGTATGGTATATTTGCCCGAAAGGTGCCTTATGGAGTAAAACCGCTTTGTAAATACTGTAAGGCCCATCCACTTGAAGGGAAGTCACTAAAGTGTCTTCAGCACTGAAGGTGTTTCATGGAGTAGCACTTCTTGGTAAATATGCCTCTGTATGTTAAAATAATATAAATATATATATTATATTTATATATATATATGAATGTAAATACTCAGTTGCCTGATATTTAAAATGACATCATCCTTATTTAATCAATTAATCATGTTGGTGCCATGTCAGTTCACTTTTGTCCCTGGAGGAGGCACTGCTCTTCTACAGGGCATACTTTGGGTAAAGATCAGACCGATGTGCTGGGACTGCAGACACTTACTAAACCTATTAATGGTCTTTAGTTTTTAAGAGAGTAATACTGTATTTGCTTTCTGTTTATTATCTTATTATTGTATGTTATGCTTACTGCAAAGTGCCTCAAAACATTTTGGTACAGTTTAATGTTTTGAATTAACATATTTGTTTTTTTTTATTTCTGGCTTGGCTCTCTATATTGACAGCCAGCAAATATGTGTGCATACAGTCCCGAGAAAAAGTTTGTGAGCCCCTTGGAATTTTCACATACTGTATTTCAAACCTAAAATGTTGTTAGATCTTAATCTGTCTTTATAATAGATAAAGATAACCTGATCAAACAAATTACCCAAAACATAATACTTTTTCAACATTTATTTATCCACAAATGACTCAACATTCAATAACCATGTGTAAAAAAGTATGTGAACCTTTAGATTCAGTACCTGGTGGCACCCCTTTGAGCAGCAATGACTTCAACTAAGCGTTTCCTGTGGTCAGTCTATCACATCGGTTTTGAAGAATTTTGGCCCATTCCTCCTTACAGAACTTCTTCAACACGGTGACATTTGAGGGCTTCCTTTTATGGACAGCTCACTTCAGGTCCTGCCAGAACATTTCAATAGAGTTTAGGTCCGGACTTTGACTAAACCATTCTAAAACGTTGAATTTCTTCTTCTGCAAGCCAATCTTTTGTAGATCTGCTTGTATGTTTGGGATCATTGTCTTGCTGCATGACCCACTTTCGGTTCAGCTTCAGCTCAAGGACAGATGGCCTGACATTCTCCTCTAGAATCTTCTGAAACAATGCAGGATTCATGGTTGTGTCAATGCTTGCAAGCTGTCCAGGTCCTGAGGTAGCAAAGCAGCCCCAAACCATCACACTCCCACCACCATGCTTAATAGTTGGGATGAGGTTCTTCTGTTCGAATGCTGTATTTGGTTTTCTCCAAACATAACATTTCTCATTGAGGTAAAAAAAAGTTCTACCTTTGACTTGTCTGTCCAGAGAACATTGTTCCAGAAGTCTTGTGGATCATGTATGTGCTCTTTGGGAAACTTCACACGGGCAACAATGTTCTTTTTAGAGAGCAGTGGTTTCCTCCTGGCTATCCTTCCACAAATACCATTAGTGTTCAGTCTTTTTCTGATAGTTGAGTCATGAATTTTCGCATTAACCAAGACGAGAGTGGCCTGTAGATCCTTGGATATTACTATAGGGTTCTTTGTGACTTCCTGGATTATTTGATGGTTTCTTCTTGGGGAGATTTTAGTAGGACAACCACTCCTGGGTTGAGTGACTGTGTTCTTGAACTTTCTCCATTTGTAGACTGTCTGAAAGTGGATTGGAGGAGCCCCAAATCCTTAGAAATGGGTTTGTAACCCTTTCTAGACTGATGAGTATCAATAACTGCTTTTCTGAGGTCCTCAGAGATTTCTTTTGATCTTGACATGAAGTGTTTCCACACGTGAATGGTGAAGACCAAACTCAAAGTTTCTGATCTTCATATAGGGTGGGGCCTCCCAAACTCACCCCTGAAGATCTACCTAATTATTTAAACACCTGATTATAATTATCCTCTTTAATTTAACTGATAAAACCAGGGTTTCACTTACTTTTGTACATACCCTGACTCTTAATAACTCATTGTTTATCGAATTCATACATCTTTTTAGTTTCAAAATACATGGAATTGGCTAATATAAACCATATTGGATATTTAAGAAAGGACTGGTTTTGATTTAAGAAGGTTATCATGGAAAAACTATGGAATTTTCTTAATTATCATTGGGGTTCACAAATGTTTTCTCGCCACTGTAGATAGACCAAGGCAGAGCACTTTGGTGAACACCAAGTAATGGTGCCTGGGTGCAGGACTGGAACCAATAGTACAAACTAAAAAATGGCCGGACATGGCAGAAATCTAAAATAAATTATTGAAGTGACATATTTACGTCTTGGTCCTTGTTTGCAACCTTTCTCAAGATTAGAAACAAGGACCAAAATGTTGATATATAATTTCAATTAAAAAAGTGTGCATGTGTGTGGTCCTGCATTTGCCAATGGCAGACTTCTTCGGGAAACTGTAATGTAGTCACCAGAAATGTGGATGACTGGAAAACTCCAAGATAGAGACTAAACACTCCCAACATAATGTACTGTGTCTGTTCTCCGTCTGCAATTGTTTACACTGTTTTTCTTCCTTGCTTTAGGCAAATTTGATCTCCCTTCCTCTCACATAAACTGTTAGTGTACTCAATTGTTCTGGGATATCTTTCAAATGACAAATATATATATGAATAGGGACGATACACAGGACATATATACTTTACACGCAATATAACAACAGTCTTTGATATTTTGTAAATGCTTGTTTGACACTTAGCTATGTCTGCATGATTACAGTATTTAAGATCTTACTATATGTCTCCCACACAGACTTGGAAGTTAACACTGCAATATAGCATATAATGTACTGTAGGGCTGTGATATGTGAATGTTTCCTTGGTGCAATATTAGTATAAAACATTGCTTACATATTTTTCCGCTAATAAATCTGGTGATATGCTTTGCACAAGATACGTAAGCGCCTGAATCCGCTAATGTCAATCCACTCTGAATATTATTGTATAATCATGTAAATCATTTTAGACTTTAAACAGTTTGAGGTCTAAAGAGCTGTCTCACTTCTTTGTATATAAAAGCATACTGCATTCTAAAAATACAGTTTATAAGCCATGTAAGTAATTTTTAAATGTTAAATGCTGTAATTCCCAGGTGTCCCCATGTATGTTTAGTGAAAAACGAGTCTACACATACACAGCTGTTAATTGAGGCTACTTATCGCATGCTTTTAAAGTTACTGAGCTGTTTCTTACAATATGTAGCTCTCAAGAACATTAGTTTCTGACCTTTTTCAGTAGGTGTACGTAAATTGAAGTTTGCATTTTTCACATGTTTTATTCTCAAAATGTATTACACAATTTTTCATTAACTATTTTGAATAAAAAAAATAGCAAATAAAAATGCCACTTATCTGCATGTCTCAGCATGTCTTTCCCCATTATCTCTTAGCATACAGTGCTTCCACTGCAGCCAGGGATTCTGGGTAAGGATATGCAAATGAGCACTCACAGTGAGTCACTTTTTACTTCTTATCCATTTTAACATGGACCCCTAGAAAAGGAGAAAAACTGGAAGAGCACTACTGTAGGTATCAAAAAAGTAGAAAGGAGGGTGCGTATCCCATAAAAAAGGTTATTTATTGGTCATGGAAAAACAGGGCAATGGAGAGCCCCACCAACGTTTCACGCTTCACAGAGCGCTTTCTCTTGAGAAAGCGCTCTGTGAAGCGTGAAACGTTGGTGGGGCTCTCCATTGCCCTGTTATTCCATGACCAATAAATAATCTTTTTTATGGGATACGCACCCTCCTTTCTACTTTTTTGATACCTACAGTATTGCTCTTCCAGTTTTTCTCCTTTTCTACTAGCCTACCCCTTGGACGGAAGCACACCTGGGGACCCCTCACCTTTGGATCGCATGGACTGTGCAGCACTCAGAGTGAGTCAATCGCTTGCTACATGTTTTCCTGTTCAGGACTTTATTAAGAAATTTGCTACGTTATAGGGTGTTATTATGCTCAATTTTCCTGGTGTTGTTTACAACAGCGTCATTTAGCAGTGAGCTTACCATCCGGGATTGCAACCCAGTACCTTCTATCAAGTTTATGTTTAGGGGTCCCCCATACAAGTATCTGGTTATCTATTCATTCATCTATCCTAATGTTGGGGTCTTTAGCATTACGCAGTCACATGGTCTAACATGGACCCCTGTAGGTTTATGCCTGCTGTATTACACTACTTTTCAGCACAGCCTGGGTTAAAGAAGTGCTGAGACAGTAAACCTACTCACAGACAGCAGTTTTGAACTTTTGGGTCTCATCACTGCGAGGTTGGTTACTGGCAATGCAATGTGAAGCTGGTAAGAGGGTATAACAAGACATTTACATTTTTATTGTGGCTTAAAAAAAGAAGTGACCAAAACCCCTCCAGTGTACAGCAAATAAAAATACCACTTGTGTTACATTTGCATGTCTCAGACAGGTCTGCAACCCTGCAACTTTCTGATTCCGTCAGCGACTTCTAGCTCTGATGTGATCAGCTTTGGTGTATCTTGCTGTGTGAGCCAAAATGGACACTGGACAAGAACAGCTATGGCGCAACATGACCACTACGTGTTTTGCATGACTTGTGCTTCATCAGGGTGAAACAGAAGTCGTGTGAACCGCTTAGTGGTCACATTGCGCCATAGCTGTTCTTGTCCAGTGTCCATTTTGGCTCACACAGCAAGGTACACCAGAGCTGATCACATCAGATCTTGAAGCCGCTGATGGAACCAGGAAGCGCCAGCCATTTATACTTGCAACACAGGGTATGCCACAGCGCGCGGGGTACTGAGCTGCATGTCGCTGAGCCCTCCTAAACACTTGGCTGGTCCAGGGATTAGTGATTTGCTCACTAACATTTACTTCATTGTAAGTGCTCATATACTTTTTATTCTTGTCAATACAATCTTAAAACTTACCTCTGGTGCGCTTTGTGTTTTCTCTTCCAATTTCTGGAGATCCCCTTTTGCTGATAAGCCAAACAGGTTAGAGGAGCTGCGCAGATTCCCAGAGCCCTCTTGAGGATAGGAGTCTCCGTGCAAGGGCTAAGGATATTTAAAACTTTCCAACCCCCTTGATGACGTACACTGGCGACACACTTTATTCGAGCTTGGCTAGTCCCACGAATTCGGGTATACCCGGGTGTATTGAGGTTTGTGACTGTTTTCTGCCCGAGTACATTGAGTTATTTTCCAAGCAGGGATTGAAGCATTTTATTCCCGCTGGCTGCAATACTGCACAGTATATATATATAAACTGCATTACAATTCATGAATTTATGCCATCTGGTAGACACGCGAAGCATTGCAGCCTATTAAATCCTAATCATTATCATTTAACAGATCAGCCGCCCATCAGCCAGGCATGAACCCAGGCTGGGAAGGCAAATGCAACGGGGCTTGTCAGAGGTTAGGAGTGGCGCATTCCAGGTATCTGCCAGGTACATACCGGGTATTTGCTCGAATAAAGTGTGTCGGTGCAGTACAGTAGATAAATCGATTATGGGCCTCTGTGATGAGGGGGAATACTATAAGATCATGTTCGGTCATCCAGGGGGTTGGGCCGGATTTTTAAAAAATTGTCCTTCCAACCCCTTTGATGACGTAGATGACTAAATATCGTCCTATAGTATTCCCCCTCATGACGTAGATACTTGTATTCAGTTATCTACGTCATCAAGGGGGTTGGACCGTTTTATATGTCCTTAGCCCTCCTTACCTCAAGAGTTCTGAGCTGTTCTCGGACTCTGTGCAGCGCCTCCATACTTTGGCTTCCACACAGATGACTCTGAAGGATTAATGCTACTGGGGTCCCATGCAGAAGTAGAGACCCTCGCAGCGTTTATCCTTTCTGTTTTCGTTGCTTCAATCGCGTGCGGTCCCGGCACCATAAGTGGCTGTGTCATGGTAAACCGTAAGTCTTGCTACATCTGTTTGTATAATGTTATATTGTGTCAGCAGTGTACGTAGTGCTTTACAGAATTACAATACAGGGAAAATAAAGTACAAACAATGGCTGAGAGCAGCAGATAAATAACCTAAGGCAAAGACGGTCTCCTGGAAAGCATCAAGCCTAAGTCTTCCCTTCTTACGCTCCCCTACTCTCTTTCCCTCTTACACTCTCCCCTTTCTTCCTCACTCCCCTCTCTTCCCGACTGCCACCCCCCTCCCCACCCCATATCTCTCTTCCTGCTCCACCCATATCTCTCTTCCCCTTCCCCCCATAGCTTTCTTCCCCCTCCCCAAATAACTCTTTTACCTCCCCCATATCTCTTTCCCCATCACCCTATATCTCTCTTTCCCCTCACCATATCTCTTTCCACTTCTCTCCCTCATATCTCTTTCTACTTCAGAAAGTAGAAAGAGAAAAATATGAATGTCTGTCACTGGTCTAGGAGGATGAAATAGTCTAATCAAAGTCCAGGGGGTGTATTTATATCCTGTATATCTACAAAGTCAATTGACTACTGTAGTGAATGGCGGAGAATTAATAATTAGAGGTGTCATAATGTAAGATCTTGGGGAGCAGTCCTTATCCAAAATGGGAATGAAAAACGGATTGGTCTGCAAATGAAGCAGCTCCACAGTATACTGTATTCTGTATCTACACAACTCCTATTCCTTCCCCAAACCCTCTCCACTATCTGACTCTGGTTGGATATAATCACATTTAGCACATATACACCATTAAGGTATTAACCTTTTTTATACATGTATCACTCACTATTTAGTGATTTTACACAATACACACACAAAAAATAGTTTTTATTATATAGTATTTCACTTTTCACATCTCTTTTGGAGCTATCATTTTTTCTTTGATTATATATATATATATATATATATATATATATATATATATATATATATTACACACATACATATACATACATACATACACACACACACACAATCTTACCTTGGGGCGAGGAGGCCTCCCATGCTGCGCCGGTCCGCAGCTCCCTCCTCTGATTGTGTGGGCGTTGGACCCGACTTCTGGCACCGACCTGAGGAGGCAGGTGAATGCCAGGACACAGTCTGGCCACCGCCATTGCTGTGGAGGAGCCGCCGGTCATCGCTGCCAGGCCAGGAACAGTTTGGACACTTGTCCCAGCTCTTCCACCCCACCCCATCCTCCCGTTGGCCGAGAAACCCATTAGGGGTGCCCACTCAACCCAGGTTGAAAATCACTGTCTATTGCATTACTGCATTCAGTTTAAATGCTGCTTGGTGTCTGAGTCTCCTACACTGTAAAGCATTGATGAAAATACAGCCGTACAACGAATGTTCATTCATACTAATAATAATAATAATAATAATAAATTATTTCTTTATTTATAAAATATTTTACCAGGGAGTAATACATTGAGAGTTACCTCTCGTTTTCAACAAGCTTAACTCTGGGCACAGAGTTAAGACAAATAATACATGTTTACAAATACAGTTACATAATGAGCAGGGTATACATTATATACAAGACATTGCATGCACAGTTAAGGATCATTTGTATTATGGGCGTATGAAACAGTTACAGACCAGATTAAAATGTGTGACAGCCTTAGATTTGAAAGAACTTAGACTGGTGGTGGATGTAAGAGACTCTGGTAGGTTCAAATAAATCTACGTAAGTACCAGCACTCACTGTCTAATAGCTAAATGATGAAAACAGTTGTAATGCAGAATAAACATTTAATAATAAAATGAACCAGAAATAAATCAAATGTGTTTGCAGAAACCAGTATCATAAATGGGCATGTCACAAAGTGAGGGGTGGGGGGGGGAAAAGAAAAGGGGAAAAAAATGAAACACAAGGAATATACACAAAAAACGGAGAACGGAAAGTATGCTAGGGGGGCGACGTTTCAAGGGACTACCTCTTCATCTGGCCCATTCCCCCTGGTCCAAATGCTCCACACGAGCAGCTGAAGGAGCAGAGCCACTGAGGGTTTGATCACTTCATTTACTTTTCTGATTAACCTTTCACTGACTGTGTGGACTCCTGGTGCTCATTTGCAAGCTGCTTTCTTGCAAGCTGTGTTCAGCTTTTACTGTACCATTAGTGGATTCTTGCTGCCCTGCTACTAGCTGTTTAGCTGTATTTAGCCTACACTATATGTTTGCTATCTATTTTCAGGGGTGTCTGATTTGACCAGGTATAGGGGAAGGGAGGCTTAGGGAAGTACCTCTCGGTCCTTTTGGACCAGGGGGAATAGGCCAGATGAAGAGGTAGTCCCTCGAAACGTCGCCCCCTAGCATACTTTCCGTTATCCGTTTTTTGTGTATATTCCTTGTGTTTCATTTTTTTCCCCTTTTCCTTTCCCCCCCACCCCTCACTTTGTGACATGCCCATTTATGATACTGGTTTCTGCAAACACATTTGATTTATTTCTGGTTCATTTTATTATTAAATGTTTATTCTGCATTACAACTGTTTTCATCATTTAGCTATTAGACAGTGAGTGCTGGTACTTACGTAGATTTGTTAGTACTATACAGAGGAAAAAGGGTCCCCTGTTGTTCCGTGCACCCTGCAATTGCATATATTTAACACAGAGTGCTGTCTATCGTCCCCTTTTACTCTGGTAGGTTGTTCCAGTTTTGGGGTGTCATAGCAAGGTGAAATGCAATGAGAAGCTTAAATGTAGAAGAATCATATGTTTTATGATGATAATTAGAGATTACTTTGCTTCCTTCTGGATTGGTGTCATTTCTTCCTTAAAACCCATTATGCTTCTTAAAATACTCAACTTCTCAGTACATCCAGAGCCAAGCCTTGGCTGCCAGGGGCCCCCAATGCATTGTAGGCCTCTTTGCAGCCAAGGGGTTAAAGTAAAATTTGAATCTCATCTCAAGGGGGGAAAAGCCAGCCAGACACCCCTGGTACACCAGCAGAGGTTGTTTGACTCTTGTGAAGCAGTCACATGGATCAAAAAGTCCTTTTTTATTTATTTATTTATTTTTATAAATAGGAATGCTTTATGTAATGTGATAGCATTACTGTTGGATTGCAGTAGATGGTATTACAATGTGAATTCACCCATATTAGATCATTGTATGAAATTATGTGATTATCATGTTATTGCACAGATTTGACATGGAAGTAAAATTTGAGTGTAAGGTTGCGAGAGATTAAGCTCTGATCCGCTGTACAATTATTTTCAGATGTTAAGCACAGCCTCTGCTATGTAAATTTCAGGTGTCTCAACATTTTAACAAATGTTGTCTTGGTTCTTTTTGTAAAACAATATTCCCATATTGATTTAGAAATAAAATAAAACAATCTTTAAGCAACTGTGGAAATGTCCAAGTTGTACTTTTTAATAGTCTTATTTTTTATAAGAACTATACTTGATATAAGCGTGTCAGTAACAATATACTGTATACAGTACATTTCTGTGGATTCTTTTTTTTTCACTTAATCATTTCCTACCATGTTTATTTGATTTCCAGGATGTCTCATGTTCTCCAGTTTGATGAAAAGAGTACGAAGGTTAAAGATGCGACCATGCAAGATGAAGACACGTTTGAAATATATGATCCACGTAATCCTGTCAATAAAAGAAGAAGAGAAGAAAGCAAAAAGCTTATGAAGCAGAAAAAAGAAAGAAAAATGGATTATTAGTTGCAGAAATAAATTCAATAGTCTGCCAAACAAGACGGATGTTTTTCATTTGGCAGTGCTAGTTTTTCCACAGTGCACCATAATGTATGGCCATTTACAAAAAGTGTGTTTTTATGTCTAATAAAAATGATTGCTAAGATTTTTGTTAATTATGCTGGTACCCAATAACATGTATGCTCTCCTTTCTTAATTAAGAAGTGTTTATATGCCATTTTAAAGGAGCAGTTTACTCTAACCTCATTTTTTTTCAGGATTGGAAACCCCCTAGAGCTGAACTGCACTATTTTCGGCTCCAGGAACCCCCTGGTCGCCGAGATACTTACTGGTTCTTAAAGGTGATTTAAATGGCCATCAAATAGAAAACCACCACTGATGATGCTTGAAATTTTGCAGTCATTTTGTTTCCCCTGATAGGATCCCCAGAGCAGAAAATAGTGGTATTTGGCTCAGGTGGGACCCCTGGTTTCCACCTTGTAAAAAAAACAAACAAAGGCAACAAAATTAAATAAAACAAAGAAAAAACGAGTTGGAGGAACTGCTGCTTTAGTAGAATCTGTTTTCTACAAATGATTGTCAATTCCCCGTGTGAAATGTAATCATGCTGTCTAATGGGGTCAGTATAATAGAGTATGGAATGTTTGTATTTGTTAACGTTGCATAATAAAAGACCAATTTTGAAGATGTTCTTTGTATGCTGGTTTCATAACGTGACTTGCTTTACTGAGCTACAGAAATTTTGAACTACAGTAATTATGTAAAGGAAAACATTTATGAAACGAGTGACATATTTGTTATATTTAGAAAATGTTTTCAATTATTTGATTTAAAATGGATTTACAAAACAGAGAATTTGTTATGTAGAATATATGTTGGGATTGCAAAAGTCTATGAAGAGAGTGACATATTGTTGATCAAAATACCAGTTGTATATTCTCCAGCTCAAGATTTTGGAGGCAATTGTAACAGTATGTTGAAACTTTAAGTTACTGAAGAAAACTAAAATTGAGATGTAATTTTTCTTTGTTCAGAATAAAAAGAATCTTTCTATGCATGTGCCCATGGTAATTTAATTGAATTTAAAATCCATTCGCATGAGAAATGATTAACACAGAAAAAAACAATTGCAATGCATACTTTTCATATCAGTACTCTTATTTGTATAGGTTATGTAAATAAATGTGTTCTGTGCCACCAAACACACAAAGCTTTCTATACTACCAATTTCACAGGTCGCACACACATCAAATCCTCAAAAAGAAATACCTTGACATGCTTTATAATACAATATACACACACACACACACACTTCAAAGCAACTAGAGCAAAGTGATTCCTGCCAATATTCCCTACAGCAGCGTTTCCGAAATGGTGGGTCGCAACCCGGCACCGGGCCACAGCACCAAAATTGCCGGGTCGCAGAGAGGCTGGCCGCGCGGTGTCTCCCATCCCCCGGCACCAAAATTGCCGGGTCGCAGCGAGGCTGGCCGCGCGGTGTCTCCCCCTCCCCCCCCCCCCCGCTCAAGTTAAAAAAATGGCGGCGATTCCCCCCGCGGTCCCGCGCGCATGCGCAGAGCAAGCAGGGCCCGCTCCCTTCCCCCCCCCCCCCGCTCCCAACATGGGACGGAGGAGGCAGTACCAGCTCCTCTGCGGCCCGCACGTTATGTGGGACGGAGGGGGAAGTACAAGCTCCTACTGCGGCCTGCTTCCCCCCCGCGGCCAGCTTCCCGAGCTCACCTCCCATGGCACCCCCTCTGAGCCCACCTCCCGTGCCCCCAAGCCCACCTCCCGTCCCGGGCAGCAGGGGATATCAGGGGCAGCAGGGGAAAGCGTCCGGCGGCAAGGTAAGTCACCCCACCCAGTCACTGTCACCCAGTGACTCTCTCCCACCCAGTCACTGTCTCCCACAATCCCTGGCCCCACCCACCCCCTTGCCCCCTCCAAGTCCCTGGCCCCCTACACCCACCCACCCAGTCCCTGACCCCCTCCAAAGTCCCTGGCCCCCTCCACCCAGTCCCTGGCCCCCTCCACCCACCCACCCACCCACCGAGTCCCTGGCCCCCTCCACCCACCCAGTTCCTGGCCCCACCCACCCACCAACCAAGTCCCTGGCCCCCTCCTAGTCCCTGGCCCCCTCCACCCACCCAGTCCCTGGCCCCCTCCACCCAAAGTGTCCCTGGCCCCCTCCACCCACCCACCCAGTCCCTGGCCCCCTTCAACCCACCCAACCCAGTCCCTGGCCCCCTCCACCCACCCAGTCCCTGGCCCCCTCCACCCACCCAGTCCCTGGCCCCCTCCACCCACCCACCCAGTCACTGGCCCCCTCAAACCCAGTCCCTGGCCCCACCCACCCAGTCCCTGGCCCCCTCCTCCCACCTACCCAGTCCCTGGCCCCCTCCTCCCACCCACCCACATCCGTCATTGCCTGTAATTCACTGTTTGTGTCTGTGTGCGTATAGGGGAGAGCGAGTGTGTGTGTGTGTGTGTATCAGTATCAGTGTGTGTGTATCAGTATCAGTGTGTGTGTGTATCAGTGGCTGTGTGTGTGTGTGTGTGTGTGTGTGTGTGTGTGTGTGTGTGTGTGTGTGTGTGTGTGTGTGTGTGTGTGTGTATCAGTGGCTGTGTGTATGTGTGTGTATCAGTGGCTGTGTGTGTATCAGTGGCTGTGTGTGTGTGTGTATCAGTGGCTGTGTGTGTATCAGTGGCTGTGTGTGTGTGTGTGTGTGTATCAGTGTGTGTGTGTCTGTGTGTGTGTCTGTGTGTGTGTCTGTGTGTGTGTCTGTGTGTGGCTGTGTGTGTGTGTATCAGTGGCTGTGTGTGTGTCTGTGTGTGGCTGTGTGTGTGTGTGTGTGTATCAGTGGCTGTGTGTGTGTCTGTGTGTGTGTCTGTGTGTGTGTCTGTGTGTGGCTGTGTGTGTGTATCAGTGGCTGTGTGTGTGTCTGTGCAGGCCAGTATAGGCGATAACATTTTTAGTGGGTCACGAAGGAGAAGTTCAAAAATAACCGGGTCACGGGAAAAAAAAGTTTGGGAAACCCTGCCCTACAGTATTTTCCTGCTGCATTGCTCTCCTTTTGCCATGGGAACTGGTGCTTGGAGGTTGCTGCTGGTTGCTGTTCAGCCTATTAGTCTAGAAATGTTCCCTACTTCAAGTCTTTTGATCTGTTTTTTTCAGTTTTCCCATTTAGGTGTCTGGTGTGTCTATAATCATGTAATTCCTTTACTGTGTTTGTGTTTTCAACCTCTGCTGCAGGGCATTCTCATGCACTCAAACTTCCTCACTTTGAACAAGAACTATCTCACTATCTCACAAGTTTAGCCACCAACTACTGTATATGAAGTGATACTAATTGTAACATTTATTTGACTGTGGAAACAACTTTTATATCTTCAGATATTTAAAAGTGTATCTCCCTCCCACCTATTCTACCATCATACGCAAGGTGCTAGTCACCTAGACAAGTAATATATATTTGAGATATTTTAAAGTCATATTATTAACATTGCTTCTGGTTTGACAATGTCAATGATGCAATGGAGCACATTTTTAGGTTTTATTTTTATTTATTATATACAAATATAGCAAGACCTACTTGTAACGCACTTTCCCCCACCCCCTTGGAGGATGTGTGGCTACGGTGTGTGTGGTGCAATACCTGTGGCTCACAGGAGGTCTGAGCCTCCGCTGCAGAGAGCCTGGGGTCTATACTGGTACGGTGTTTTTCAGCGCCTCAACCTGTAACAGATTCTACTGTGTGGAATTACCTGTTACAGGATATATATATACACACACAAAAAAACTGAAGCTGGGTGCACACAAAGGAACTTTACTCCTACAAATAGTAATAAATACTTATCAGAAATCCAAGTGCTGGCAGATAGACAGGGAACACCGGCCAGTCTGTGGGATATACAAAAAGATAGAATCCGCAGCACACTCAAAATGAAAAGTTGTTTAATCCACGATATACATCAGGCAGTCACAGAAACTCTACCAGGGCGACGTACGTTTCTGACCACAGGGTCTTTTCTCAAGCTCTGTGACAGAGTATAAGACATAAGTATATACTTATACAATAAATACACACACTGGGTAAAACATAAAATAACAGCTTTACTACAGAACGAGAGTATGGCTACTGGTTATAGCCTACCCCGAAGGCCTCGCACAGCCGTAACCACCCGCCAAGTTTCCCACACTCCTGTCCACAGTCCCCACAGTACCTGATGGGGCCCTCGGGCACTCAACCACCCTGGTATCCACAAGGAGATAACCCCTCACCCTTATATGTGGTCAGTGCTGCCATTATAGTGTGTGTTGGTGCACTTGTGAGTGGGAGACCTGCCTGGTGCGTCCGCACCCGGGCACGCTGCGTCCTGTGGTGGGGTACACTGACCCAACGATGATCCGCGACTCCGCTGCTTCCGCCTCCGTGTGGGGTGTCCACCTCAAGGATAGTCTCTTCCGTGGGGTGGTCTGGTCCCAGACCACCAAGGGCCAGGATGCCGCTGTGTCCTGGCTGAGTCCCTCACTACAAGCTACAGGGGCCGTATACCTATCTATGGGCATGTAGCAGCCACAAACTGAGAGGAGTGGGGCCTATCAGGGGTCTCTGGCCTAGTGCAGATGCCACAGGCACCCCGAACGCTCACACCATACCCCTTCAGTGTCCAGCTTCCAACTACTAACTGCCCTCACAGTCCTAACTGTCAGCTCAACTAATGTTCCAATCTCCCCTCAGGAGAATCTTGCAGCTCTATTGGTTGCCTGGCAACATGTGGTCTGCAGCCTGAAGGTAAGAGGGAGACCTGGATACATACTGTTTTCGGCAATGGGGCAAGTCGCAGAGCCAAGACTGCCCAGGTGCCGCAGGTGCTCTGATCCAGAAGCATGAAACCAACCACTTTTGTAAGCAATTTTACAATTTATTTGGCTTCCTTAAACAAATCTAACAATGTTCAATCCAAAGATGTGGCTGGTTTTTATTATTTGATAATTCTTTACTAATTGCATTTTTAAAGACCTCTGAATTGGTTAGTGTTTCTTCATTACGTTATTGACTCTGTTGAGCACACTGTGCTATGACACAACAGAAGGTGGCCAGCAGATATCAACCCCATATGAAGTCTCCGCTCACCATGTACCTGTGTACCTATCTAAAGAAGAGTTGAACAAAAGGTACACTATTTAACTAGGTTATAAGGGGCTCTGGTCCTACTACCTCTGAAAATCCAGTGTGTTTAATGTGCCTGGCCCATAGCCTAAGTAATCCTCCCCTTATGTACCTGTGTTATGCAACTTAAAAAAAAGGGGGGGGGGGGTTTAAAAACAGCAAGGGCAACCATGTGGCCCTTTTTATAGTTAAATGTTGTAATGCCCTTTTAAATAGGAGCTATAAAACATTAAGAAGATAACACCCTGCAGCTTTTATTTTTTTACATAAGAAGCTATTAAAAGACTTCAAGGCCATTTATTACATTCTCGGAAGCTGCAGATAACCCACTATTGCGCTGCACCCAGTTAATGTATTAATTTATATTTGAGTATGCACTGCAGTAAATAATCTATTCCATTCTGCTCAACATTGATAGTCAATGGGATTCTCTAAAGTTAAAATAGGTTGGAATTTGGGACTATGTAATGCCATCACGTTTCTTTCTACTATTTGTGTAGCCGTTAGTAGATTTGTTAGTTTGAATGTACTGTATATACTATACTATACAATGATTATATATATATATATATATATATATATATATATATATATATATCGCAAATGGAAATATGACTGTATGCTCAATTGCATGTCTTAGACAATATAATGCATGTCAATATCATTTGCATGTCTTAGATAATATATATATTATACACTATTGTCAAAAAACAATCTTATAATGAATCTGAAAAATATCTCTACAGCTTTGGTCCAATTGAATGGCTATGGGCAAATTGTTTTTCTGAAGCTGTTTTTAGAACATGCTCAATAATGTATGATGTTCTTATCAAAGAGCCTCTACCAAGTTTTTTGATAGGGTCTGACGTGTGAGGTACATAAACCGTTGTGCTATATTTAATGCAATCCTCATGGAAAGGTTAGACTGGTACACCATTATGTCTAAATTCGCTCTGTAATCTCTAAGATAACATAACAAAAAACCGAGGTGTGAAGTGATATATTGTAGAAGGTTGTCATCATCCTCGTCTGGGAATGAGTGACTTTTATGAGAGAGGGTGTAGAGAAGTTAAGTGTTACATTCCTAAATACTGTCATTCACTAGAAGACCATGTCAGAGGCTTTTGCTATCTCAAAGTTGCTTCACTATCTGTTTGTGAAAGTCATTCCTGTTAATTAGAAAGCTTATGATGACTTGAGGTATCTTAAAGATTTTTGGCTGCTTGTAATGCATAGTAGAAAGCAATATTTGAGGATGAATCAGCGTTTAGAGCCATAAACATTGAGCTACATGCCCGTGTTGTATATTCTACAAAACAAACAGAAAAAGTACAACCATCATAGCTTAGTATTTCACAAAACAATAAAAACAAAAAATCCTAAAATATATTGTATCTCACTCACAACCCTCAAAAAAGAGTATTGTAGAGTAAATACTCAAATGCTGCCGGTCTCTGAAGGCGTTTGCAGAGTCCTGCACCGGCTGTGTGGGGAGTTGCATCTCTCTGACATCACACATTCCTTGTTGGTTTACGTACACCACTCGTTTGCATCCCACCTACACTATCACCCACTCGGTTTTACCTCCGACTGTTTTCAGAACGCTGAATACTTAATATTCACAGCTAACTGGCGTTACACTCCCTGATGAAGTAAGGAACAGAAAACAAATCCCCAAAATACAGTGCTTCAGAGTTTCTACCTTTTCATCATATATGTGAATATATATTAGCATGTAGCTTAAGTTGATGAAATTGAGGAGAAATATGGTAGCGCTAAAATCAAAACAATGCCACAAATAATATATGAATAAATCTAATTGAAATCTCTATCTATTCACAATTATGTAAATAGGGGCCAGCTGCCAAATTGAACACTGACCACCTGGTCAGAGAGATAACATAAAAAAACAAATAAATCTGGCGCCTATATGTACTCAAATGATACAAATACCACAAATTCTAAAAAATAGATATACAACCATACAATGATGCTGGGCACAGGGTCCTTGGAAATTCCAATGATGATGGTGTTGTTTGGTAACCAAGTGCTTGAAAAACAAAAGAAAAACATACATAGTGCAAAACTATTTAGCAAAATACCTACGCTAAATAAAAAATGATGACAACAAACACAATACTGTATAACACATAAACTAAACAAACAACTAATCTCCGTAGAAGCCTCACAGATCAAACAGGTGATAGATAACTGAATAAAAAAACACATTTATTAAAATAAACAATTAGAGCAATGACAACATATACTTCCTACTAATCCTTCAGCTACATTAGGTGAATGTCCCACTTACTAGATAGAAAGTGGTTGTAGGCAGTGGATAGTGTTTGAGAGCATCCCCTCTGGTTTGTGGCATGTCTGCTGCAAAGCGAACGATGTCAACAGGCAGTCCGCGGGTCCCCGGCAGATATTCCTCCTAGTAGGTTACAGGATCAGTGGTCTCCCTTCCCCACTCGGAGCGGGTATCGGCAGCCACATGGGTAACTCAGTTCTCTGCGTATGGTCCACTACCAACACTCAAATCTCGCGCGGATCGGGTGACGACAAAGGAAAAACGCTGGTTCCGGTCTGGAATGATTACAAAGCTTGTGGCAAAGTAGCAAAATCGTGCATAAATAAAACGAGAGCTGCTGAGGGAAAGTAGGATAACCCTACGTGTTTCAAAAGTCAGCCTTTCTTCATCAGGGGTTTGATAATCATAGTTTGCAGTGTCCATTCTTAAATAGTCCCAAACATTAATTCAATTCATCTGAATTGTAATCCGCATATGCGCAGTCATATAGAGTGCTCATAAGCAATCTTAGAAAATCCTAAGGCTTCTACTGACAAATAACATTAATATGTGCTGTTTTATAGTGAAGGAAAGGCGCTAACTCTACTAGTGATCACTAACAATATATAGTGAATAAATCCAAATCTAGTGATATAAAAACATAATACAGTGCACACGTGATAGATAACATGAATGATTGAATTAAACCCCCCCCTGCTCAAACCCAGCTGGTAGGGACTGGTTCCACTGGTCCCTCAATTCATGAAGATTCGTTTGCAATCCAGGGGGAGCATGAAAGGGAGATAAAACTAAATATATTCTAAGTGTAGACTGTGTGATACTCAATGGGTCAATACAATATTGTGTCTTGGCTCGTATGTGTAGCCTACTCACAAGATGTAGATAAAATACGGGCAATAGAACACAGTGGTCTTTGCGGGAAGGACCTCTTGATCCGTGATGTGGTGTAGACCTCCAATCTCAACAAAACAGCGGTATATATGTGGGAGAAAGAGTATCCATAGTGCAGACCAATCATAGAAAACGTAGCTTTTATAGAATTTAAAAATGAACACTTACAATAAAAACATTCAAATAATGCATGAATCACAATGGTGTGATAGAAGAGAGTTGGCTGTGGACTTTTGGCTCACCCACCACCTCCGGTGTGTATGCACTGCGTGGGACGCTGCTACACTGGACGCTCCACCTTCTCAGCTCCCTCTAGGGTGTTCGGGTGTCGTCCGCTCCGGTCCTTGTATTAGACGCCGGTCTGGTGTGTCTCTGGGGCTCCCTCTGAAGCGTGCCGTCCCGTCCCCTCCGGTGGACTCTGATACGTCACTTCCGGGTTGGTCGCGATACGTCACTTCCGGTTGTGGGTCTGCAATTTTCGTCCCTGCTTCTCTCTTCCTGTAGGCGGGTACCACTCTACGCGTTTTGCCAATCGGTGCGTGGCTTCGTCAGGAGTGTGGAGACACTGGCATCCATCCCCCTCCACCGGCATCCACTTCCTCCCCCCCCGAGGCCCCCACACCTACCGGCCCTCTGCGGCATAATACGCCCTCCTCCCGACACTCCCCCCCCTCCTCCTGATGCCAGCTCCGCTCCGATCTCAGCAGCCGACACCAAAGGTAGGGAGGGGGAGTGGGAGGTGTAGTGTGCTGTGAGAGTGTTCTGTGAGTTCTGTGAGAGTGTGCTGTGAGTGCAGTGAGAGTGAGTGCTGGGAGTGTGCAGTGTGCAGTGAGAGTGTGCAGTGTGCAGTAAGAGTGTGTGCTGTGAGCAGTGAGAGTGTGTGCTGTGAGCAGTATGCAGTGAGTGCTGGGAGTGTGTGCAGTGAGTGTGTACAGTGTGTGCAGTGAAAGTGTGTGCGGTGTGCAGTGAGAGTGTGTGCTGTGAGCACTGTGCAGTGAGTGCTGGGAGTGTGTGCAGTGAGAGTGTGCACTGTGCAGTGAGTGCGTGCAGTGTGTGCAGTGAGAGTGTGTGCAGTGAGTGCTGGGAGTGTGTGCAGTGAGAGTGTGTGCAGTGAGTGCTGGGAGTGTGTGCAGTGAGAGTGTGTGCTGGGAGAGTGTGTGCTGGGAGTGTGCTAGTAGTGTGTGCAGTGTGGCAGTGTTGCAGTGTGCAAAAAAAATTTAATTTTTTTTTTTTTTTTTTTTAAACAGGAGCCACGTGAAAACTGCGTTATAACGGGTCGCACTATAACGGAGTTAAGCTGTATATGTAAAATTAAAATATATGGAAAATAAAAGCACCTGTACTTTAGAAAACTTAATACATTAAATTATTTAATTAGGCTTAATACATTACATAGTTACATAGTTACATAGAAGATGAGGTTGAAAAAAGACTTCCGTCCATCAAGTTCAACCTATGCTAAATTTAGACAACAGATACTTTATCCTATATCTATACTTATTGATCCAGAGGAAGGCAAACAAAAAACCCCATTAAGGGGAAAAATTAATTCCTTCCTGACTCCAAGAATTGGCAATCGGATTAATCCCTGGATCAACATCCTTCCCATGTATACTTATTTGGTATATCCCTGTATACCTTTCCCATCTAAAAAGATGTCCAACCTTTTTTTGAACAAATCTATTGTATCTGCCATCACAGTTTCCATGGGTAATGAATTCCACATTTTAACTGCCCTTACTGTAAAGAACCCTTTCCTTTGTTGCTGGTGACATTTCCTTTCCTCCAACCTTAAGGGATGGCCCGAGTCCTTTGTACTGCCCGTGGGATGAATAGTTCTTTTGAAAGCTCCTTGTATTGTCCCTGAATATATTTGTATATAGTTATCATATCCCCTCTTAGACGCCTCTTTTCTAATGTAAATAAATCTAATTTATCTAGCCTCTCCTCATAAGTTAGAATGTCCATCCCTTTTATTAATTTGGTGGCTCTTCTCTGCACTCTCTCTAGTTCCATAATATCTTTTCTTAGGATTGGTGCCCAAAATTGTACCCCATATTCAAGGTGTGGTCTTACTAATGCTTTGTAAAGGGGCATAATTATGTTTACTTCCCTTCCATCCATTGCCCGTTTGATGCAAGATAAGATCTTGTTTGCCTTTGCAGCTACTGCATGACATTGGGCACTATTGCTAAGCCTGCTGTCTATAAGCACTCCTAAATCCTTCTCCATCAAGGATTCCCCCAATATATCTCCATTTAATTTGTAAGTCGCCTTTTTATTGCTGTATCCCAAATGCATAACCTTACATTTATCTGTATTAAACCTCATCTGCCATTTACCTGCCCACGTTTCCAGTCTCTCCAGTCCTTCTGAAGAGAAATTACATCCTGCTCTGATTCTTTTACCTTACACAATTTAGTATCATCAGCAAAGATGGAGACTTTGCTCTCGATCCCAACCTCAAGGTCATTAATAAACAAGTTAAAAAGCAGGGGTCCCAGTACCGATCCCTGAGGTACTCCACTCACGACTTTAGCCCAACCTGAAAAAGTTCCATTTATGACAACCTTCTGTTTTCTGTCCTTTAACCAGTTTTCAATCCAGGTGCATATATTATTACTGAGTCCAACTTTCTTTATTTTGTACACCAACCTCTTGTGTGAAACCGTATCAAAAGCCTTTGAAAAATCTAAGTAGACCACATCAACGGCATTACCCTGGTCTAAATTCCTACTTACCTCCTCAAAGAAACAAATAAGGTTAGTTTGGCAAGATCTATCCTTCATAAATCCATGCTGACTATTACTAATAATTTTATTTTCCATTAGGTATTCCTGAATATTATCCCGTATTAAACCTTCAAGTAGTTTCTCTACTATTGAAGTCAGGCTTACAGGTCTGTAATTTCCCAGTTGTGATCTAGCTCCCTTTTTAAATATTGGCACCACATCTGCTTTACGCCAATCTTGTGGTACTGAGCCTGTGGAAATGGAGTTCTTGAATATTAAATATAATGGTTTTGCTATTACTAAGCTTAACTCCTTGAGAACTCTTGGATGTATGCCATCGGGGCCAGGTGCCTTATTAACTTTAATTTTTTTAAGTCGCTTATGAACTTTTTCCTCAGTTAACCAATTGGTCATTAATATGGAGGTTGTGGCTTCCTCCTGCGGAACTACTATTGAACTTCATTCTTCCCTGGTAAACACAGAGGCAAAGAATTTGTTTAATACCTCAGCTTTTTCCTTATCTCCAATAATCTGCCTACCCATCTCTCACTGAAAGGGTCCTATTTTGTCTTTTCTCATTTTTTTGTTATTAAGGTACTCAAAGAATTTTTTAGGGTTGACCTTACTTTCTATTGCAATCCTTTTTTCATTATCCATTTTTGCTAATTTGATTGCCCTTTTGCAATTTTTGTTACATTCCTTATAATTCTGATACGATGTCTCTATCCCTTCTGACTTAAAGAATCTAAACGCCTTCCTCTTCTTGTCCATTTCCTCCCCTACCTGTTTATTTAGCCACATTGGTTTTGACTTATTTCTTTTATACTTATTACCCAAGGGTATACACTGATAAGTGTGCTTTTCTAACAATGTTTTGAATTACATTTTGAAATTAGTGGGGTTTTTTAAATTTTTTATCTTAGACCAAAAATCTATATTTAAAAGTGGTCAATAGAATTTTAGTTTTATTAATTAAAGACACAACGCATTCAGGATATTCACTTAGTTAATTCACTTTTTTAGTCTTATGTTTCATATATTGGAGGAGAAGGAGTGGCTAAGTGAGTAAAGACACTGACTGGCACTGAGTTTGAAGCCTGGTTCAATGCCCGGTATCGGCTCCTTGTGACCTTGGGCAAGTCACTTTATCTCCCTTTGCTTTAGGCACCAAAAACATAGATTGTAAGCTCCACGGGGCAGGGACCTGTGCCTGCAAAATGTCTCTGTAAAGTGCTACTTAAAACTAGCAGCTCTATACAAGAACACGCTATTATTATATAATATATAAATTGTAATTTATTACACATATCCCTATTAATAGTTCATTATATTCATTATATTCATATCACTTATACTATATTAGATGTACTTATATTATTCACATGAGATTTAAGTGCACTTTGATTAGTTGTTTTTTTTAAGAGAGTACAGGCATACCCCGCATTAACATACGCAATGGGACCGGAGCATGTATGTAAAGCGAAAATGTACTTAAAGTGAAGCACTACCTTTTATCCACTTATCGATGCATGTACGGTACTGCAATCATCATATACGTGCATAACTGCTGTAAATAACACATGTATAACAGGCTCTATAGTCTCCCCGCTTGCGCACAGCCTCGGTACAGTTAGGGAGCCGGTATTGCTGTTCAGGATGTGATGACAGGCGCATGCACGAGCTGCCGTTTGCCTATTGAGCGAGATGTACTTACTCGCGAGTGTACTTAAAGTGAGTGTCCTTAAACCGGGGTATGCCTGTAGTTAGAGATGTTTTGTATTTGTTGTATATTGGCTGTTAATGTGTAGGACACCATGTATTCCAGAAGACTGTATTTAACTACATTGGATGCAAGTGAAGGCTTCTCGTCAGTAAAACATTTAGCTAAAATACTAAAATACTAAGGGGCACATGCATCAAGTGCCATTTATCACACCTGTCCAGCATCAACTCCCATTCAAGTCAATGGGACTTAACGCCGGAACAGGTGCAATAACCCATACCGGTACTTCCATGTACCGCTAAGGGGCATATTCTATATTAGCTGGAGCGGCTTTCGGACCACTTTTGAATGAAATTCCTCATTCAACTCAATGGCTGATATAGAATGAGCCCTAAGGATCTTATTCTATATAGTCTCATGCTGCCGTTCGGGCTGTTTCCGGCTGAAAGTCCCTATGGAAGTCACACCCCCTAAAGGTTAAATTTAATAAGCTGTGTTACGTTTTAAGGCACGCTGAATCCAATTCAATTGGATGGGCTGTAATGTGCCTTACAGCTTAGCACAGTTTTGTAAATATTGCCCTAAATGTTGTTATTCAGCACAATTTCTTAAACAAAGGCTCTTGTGTGTTCTAGCTTGCAGAGCACATTTTTCTCCCAGAATGGCATCTTGAATTCCATAAAATGAACAAAGCAGAGACATTTGTGTTTTTTTTTCCTCCAGAAAAATAAAAAATAACAAACCAGTCTCCCATTAAGCTGCCCTGCAAGTACCATGAAATGATAAAGATAGATATTCACATTCCCTTCATATGAAACATTAAAATCTGGCAATGGGTATGTATTTTCATTTGCAAGATTACAAAATATTGTGCACTAAATTTGACAAGATATTACGGAGGTAATTTACCGCAAAGTATTCAAAGTTAACCTACCTTTATTTTAAAGTGGTATCATTATTACCTTATGCTATATTGTATTTTAAACTATTCCAACTGAAAATACTAACTGCACTAGAGAGTGATAAACAGTGGAGGAAAGAACCCCAGTAGAGCACTCATACACTGTGTTGAGATGATGGTGTAAATTTAAAACTAAACTTTATTAGAAACATTGTAAAACAATGGGGATTAAAATAGGATTAAACTCTGTATCACTACGCTTAATTACCTAAGGGATATGATAGTCCCCAGGTAGGTAGTCGTTATTGAAGTGTTGCTTGAGTACACTAGCCCCCAGCCACCTTAATTAGGGAAGCCTGGGGGAAAGCTAGATTAAGTACTATTCTTATATGGAATGCCAACTATATACTTGTAGTGCAAGCATGTCAAACTCAAAGGCTAACACGGGCCAAATAAACAAGGTTTAAGTTTAGGTGGGCCGCAAAAAAAACAATAACTTCAATTTTCATAGAAACGTAGGTTTATTTAGAAAAGTACAGTATAAAAAAAAAAAAAAAAAGAACCACGATAAAATTAATGTTTTCTTCCTGACACTTGGCATCTCTGGCTCTCTCTGACTCTCTCTCTCTGACTGACTGACTCTCTCTCTGACTGACTGACTCTCTCTCTCTCTGACTGACTGACTCTCTCTCTCTGACTGACTCTCTCCCTCCCTCTGACTCTCTCCCTCCCTCTCTGACTCTCTCTGACTATCTCTCTCTGACTATCTCTCTCTGACTCCCTCTGACTCTCTCCTTCCCTCTGATTCTCTCTCTCTGACTCTCCCTCCCTCTCTCTGACTCTCCCTCCCTCTCTCTGATTCTCCCTCCCTCTCTCTGATTCTCCCTCCCTCTCTCTGACTCTCCCTCCCTCTCTCTGACTCCCTCTCTCTGACTCCCTCTCTCTGATTCTCTCCCTCTGACTCTCTCCCTCTGACTCTCTCCCTCTGACTCTCTCCGACTCTCTCCAACTCTCTCTCCGACTCTCTCTCCGACTCTCTCTCCGACTCTCCCTCTGACTCTCCCTCTGACTCTCTCCGACTCTCTCTCCGACTCTCTCTCCCTCTCCGACTCTCTCTCCCTCTCCGACTCTCCCCCACTCCGACTCTCTCCCCCTCTCCGACTCTCTCCCCCTCTCCGACTCTCTCCCCCTCTCCGACTCTCTCCCCCTCTCTCTCAGACACACACACTCTCTCTCAGACACACACACACTCTCTCTCTCAGACACACACTCCCTCTCTGACACACTCTCTCTCTCAGACACACTCTCTCAGACAGACACACACTATCTCTCTCTCTCAGACACTCTCTCTCTCTCTCAGACACACACTCTCTCAGACACACACTGTCTCTCTCTGACACTCTCTCTCTCTCAGACACACACTCTCTCTCTCAGACACACACACTCTCTCTCTCAGAAACACACACTCTCTCTCAGACACACACACTCTCTCTCAGACACACACTCCCTCTCTGACACACACTCCCTCTCTGACACACTCTCTCTCTCAGACACACTCTCTCTCTCAGACACACAGATACACACACACACAGATACACACACTAATACACACACACACACACACACACACACACACACACACACACACACACACACACACACACACACACACACACACACACACACACACTGATACACACACACACACACACACACACACACTGATATACACACACACACACACACACACACACACACTGATACACACACACACACTGATACACACACACACACACACACACCCTGATACACACACACACAGATACACACACACACACACACACACACACACACACACACACACAGATACACACACACACTGATACACACACACACACACCCACACACACAGATACACACAGATACACACACACACAGACACACAGATACACACACAGACACACAGATACACACACACACACACACAGATACACACAGATACACACACACACAGACACACAGATACACACACAGACACACAGATACACACACACACACACACAGATTCACACACACAGACACACAGATACACACACACATACATACACAGATACACACACAGAGATACACACACACACACACACAGATACACACACACACACAGATACAAACACACACACAGGAGAGCAGAGGCAGCGACGGATGTGAGTGACTGGGGGGAGGTCGGGAGGAAAGGCATGCGATCCGTGCAGGACAGGCAAATGTACAACTAACTCCCCCCCTCCCCCAGCACCCCCCCCGGCCCCCCACCTTCTCCTATCATCAGGTGCAGAAGGGGACAGAAACCACGCAGCCACCAGCAGAAAGTGGAGCCAGGAGCGGGAAGGCAGACACACACACTCCACGTGTGCTCTGCACAAAGCGGAAGCCCCGCCCCCGGCTTACTCTCTGCCTGAAGCCAATCCCCTGCGGCCCGGCCGGCATGAAGGAGGGATAATGGGGAGGGATAATCGCGGCGCCCCTCTAGGCAAGCCACGGCGCACCAGGGCGCCGCGACGCACAGATTGGGAACCACTGGGCTGGGCCGCAAATATGTTCGTTGTGGGCCGCATGCGGCCGTGGGCCGCGAGTTTGACATGCTTGTTGTAGTGCATTGGTGCAATAGTGTTGAAATGACACTGCTAATGGTGGGTTGATTGCACAGCCTGTAGTTAGCAATAGAGTGTCATTTAAATGTTGATAAGATAATGCACCTATGTTGCCTTAGGGTTAAATGAACAGTGTAAATTACTGCCCTAAGGATACTCAACAGCTATAGCTCTAGGTCATATTGTTAAGACCTCTAGCTCTAGCTGAGATTGCACAGTGTAGTTATAATAAAGTGTGCTGCACTTCTAAAACCTGTTGCTAACTGCAGTAGGTGATAGATTAAATAGAGCACCGTATAGACAAATGGTGGCAGTTGCTATATAATCTGCCCCAGACCTGAAGGATGGGCTATTTAACCATATAAGATTGTGAACTGACTTAATCAGTAGATTGAAATAAACATAATCTCCAATATAGAGCACCATGTGTATACTGATTGCTATACCTGGAAATCCCTGTATGGGAGTTACTGTGCAGAGTAGTTGGTGTATAAGTGTAAAAACAATTCAGCTCAGCAAGTGTAGAACATGAACAGTACCTTAACAGCCCTGATTAGAGCTACTCTACTGTAACAGTGAATGGTAGTGAGCAACAGCACAGGTAAGTATACTCTACAGCTGCTGTATAGCTTGTCAGTATAGATATATATAATCCCTAGAAAAGGAGGCTCCCTTAGACCATCGGGTAATACAGGAGTGTAAACTGTGCAGGAGCTGAGTCTCAGCGCTGCCTGCTCTGTCATTAAGCATAGATAGCAGCGTCTGTGTCAGAGGGCTCAGTGCCTGCACCTAACTGAGGAGTTCTACCGACGTGCACGTTTCGCTAGTAGTGCTTAATCATGGCCAGTGTGGAGGGCACTAAAGAGTGCATGAACAAATCTAACACAAAACCCCAACAGCTTTATGCCGTATTTAGAGTAATATTATTTGCTATTTTGGTACATTACTGTCAAATGAAAATGTTAATTAATTCAATGTCTAATGAAGAACTCCCAAAGATGCCGAAAGTAATTAAATTGTGATGGTGCCCCTATCAGCACTATCACAATTTAATGAATAATCCCCTCTGTGTGAAAGCCTATCATACAAGGCTCTCCCATGCATAGTAAAATGTATGTATAAAAATGCACATAATGAAAGACACATGAAAAGTATAAACATTTGCTAGATGTGCAGATATAAACCACCAATTATACAAAGTTACCACACTCCCATGGTCATCATAGGTTAATATTGGTCCCGTGAATGGAAACGCAAAGATGGCGGTGAGCGAGAGAAATAAATAAACAGGCATGAGCTCCGAAAGCACCTGCTCCTGGTTTCAACAGTATAAGCAGCCCCGTTCTTGATGAAGTAGCTTATAGAAGAGTTTTATATACTCAAAAAATCTTTTCTCTACAACTATATAACTAGTTGTTTAGAATCTATATCACAAGTAGTATAGACTGCACCCTTTTCTTCACACCACCCAGGCATAGGCTAGCCTCACTAGGCCCCAGATGGGACCCTGAGTCATTATCAGATTGTATATATGAGGGTGGCCCTAGAGATAGCGAAATCTTTAGTGGTAATCATGCCTATTGCTGTTACAGAGACAGTGACTGCATTCTGGGAGATTCAAAACAGGATCCAGATATAAAGCGCTACAGTGCCATTTTGTAAGGAATGAGGGGATTGTTTTCCGAGGCCCTGCTGTGGGGGACAATTAGCCTGTATTCCCAGGGAGTCAGATCACCGCTCATAAGCTTCAAAAGGTATAAGGGCAGCATCACATTAGTCCAAAGGGTAGTGCTACTCCCAACTCTTCAAGGGCCCCACTGGTGCACCAATAGTGGGAGGACACACAGGGAAGCCCCTTGGGTGGGTGAGACGGTCACTGGGAATCATGGTCTGGAGACAGTGGGATCGCATTGCTATGTGCACAAGCAAATGTAATGTTCATATAATTAATGTTATAGTCTGTATATGTTATGTATGTATGTATGTCTTTATTTATATAGCGCCAGTAATGTACATAGCGCTTCACAGCAGTAATGCACGTGACAATCATATAAATAACAAATAATACAAATAAATGAACACCGTTTTAAATGGAAAGGGCCTTTGAGGCAGATTTAGATTACGGATTATGCAAACCAAAAGTGATTTTTTTTTTTTTTTTTTTTTAAAGATATTATATATAGTTGTGTGAAAAAGTAAGTACACCCTCTTTGAATTCTATGGTTTTACATATCAGGACATAATAACAATCATCTGTTCCTTAGCAGGTCTAAAAATTAGGTAAATACAACCTCAGATGAACAACAACAAATTACGTATTACACCTTGTCATGATTTATTTAACAAAAATAAAGCCAAAATGGAGAAGCAATGTGTGAAAAACTACGTACACCTTATGATTCAATAGCTTGTAGAACCACCTTTAGCAGCAATAACTTGAAGTGATCATTTTCTGTATGACTTTATCAGTCTCTCACATCGTTGTGGAGGAATTTTGGCCCACTCTTCTTTACAACGTTGCTTCAGTTCATTGAGGTTTGTGGGCATTTGTTTGTGCACAGCTCTCTTAAGGTCCAGCGACAGCATTTCAATCGAGTTGAGGTCTGGACTTTGATTGGGCCATTGCAACACCTTGATTCTTTTCTTTTTCAGCCATTCTGTTGTAGATTTGCTGGGGTGCTTGGGATCATTATCCTGTTGCATGACCCAATTTCGGCCAAGCTTTAGCTGTCGGACAGATGGCCTCACATTTGACTCTAGAGTACTTTGGTATACAGAGGAGTTCATGGTCGACTCAATGACTGCAAGGTTCCCAGGTCCTGTAGCTGCAAAACAAGCCCAAGTCATCACCCCTCACCACCGTGGTTGACTGTAGGTATGAGGTGTTTGTGCTGATATGCCATGTTTGGTTTTCGCCAAACGTGGCGCTGTGCATTATGGCCAAACATCTCCACTTTGGTCTCGTCTGTCCAAAGGACGTTGTTCCAGAAGTCTTGTGTTTTTTTCAGATGCAACTTTGTTGCTGCCATGTTCTTTTTAGAGAGAAGAAGCTTTCTCCTGGCAAATCTTCCAATCATTTACATATATAAATCAATCTTGTGGTCCCTCAAGCTACTCGTTGGTTTTGCCTTGTCTTGCCTTTCTGTTGTGACCTCAGCTCGTACGTGGACTCGTGACATCTCGGCTCTCTTGACCTCGGCTGACTTCTGGACTTCCACTCTCTCCTCTCCTCAACCACAGTTATGGATATACGACAATTTTACACTCTCCAACCCCAGACTACGGCAAGTACCTTCTGCCTACCTAACCTCTCCTACCCTGACCTGGCTATATCACCTCCACTCTGCACACCTGATATGGCTGTTTGGTTGTTGGTTGGTGGCTATTAATATCCCCACCTCAGCCTCGTGGTCCCGCCTTGTTTGTGGTGAGCACTCGTCACAACTTGGTTTTTAGACGTTCCTGCAGTACTTGCACTTCTTTAGCAGTCTGCAGATTTTCTTCCTGCAGTGTTCGCTGCTTTTCCTCAGCATTCTGGAGTTGCTTACACAGACCTTGCAGTTGTTTCTGCAATAGGTGCTCTACTTGTCTGCGTTGTACCAATGCTTCAAACTTTTCATCTTCCAATAGTCTATTACTTTTTTCTATCTCATGAAGCTTGCTATTCCTTTCACTGACATGGTCAATCAAATCAGAATTGACCTCTTTCAGGCTGGTATTTTCTCCTTTTATAGTCTCTATAATTTTCAGGGCCTGCTTGTAGTCCTCCTTCCATTTACACATTTCTGAGTTGAGATTCCCAGTCTCCTGGTGTGAGACTTCTATCTCTAGGTTGAGGGTCTGAAGCTCCTTCTGGGAGACTTTAAGATCCATATTAAGTCTGGGAACACTTTTTGAGAGATGTCCGGCTCCTCAGCGAGACTGTGAAGTTCCTTTTTAGAGACTTCCAGTTCTGTGCGGCAACTTCTGACTGCTTGGTGTGAGGCATCCAGTTCTATGCGGAGAGTATGAACCTCATTCTGCGATATGTCCACCACTGTCTGGATACTGTTGACCTTCTGGCGAGAAACATCCAGCTCTAACTTGAGTGTATGGGCTTCTTTCTGGAAGATCTCCCGCTCAATACCTAGGCTGTGGAACTCTTTCTGGGAGACTTCCAGCCCGGCACGGAGACTGCGAATCTATGTTTGAGAGACTTTGAGATCCGTACTGAGGCAGTCAACCTCCTTTCGAGAGCCTCTGAGTGATGCACTGAGACTGAGAGACTTCTTATGAGATAGTTCAAGCTCTATACTGAGGCAGAGGGCCTTTTTTTAACCTCCTCCTGTTTTTGCGACAAGTCAGCAATAACTTTGGCCAAGCGGGTCTGTTTCTTGACCATGGCAGAAATAATAGTGTTCGCTGTCTTTAGCTCAGTCATCCGGTCTGCTAAGTCACTACGTAAGTGACGCTTTGTGTTCATCACTGTCCCACAGTCAAAGGCGATTGAGAACAGATCACGCTGTAGCTTGGCAATAGCTTCTATCTCATGTTTCAATTGTTTTCTAAAAGTCCTAATCAGCCAGGTGAGTCTGGTTGATAGCCTGCATGCAATTAAATTAACCAGCACACTGCTGGATTTAGAGGCAGTTTCTTTCAATCAGTGATAAGTCCCTGTTACAGGCTGCCTTTCAGTTTCAAATCAATCCTTCAGTCAGTGTAACTCAGCACCTACAATGTATTATTACATTACTAAGGTAACATTATCTATTGTATGTATGTACATTGTTCGACAAATACGCATAACCACACACCCGTGGGGAGTGGATTTAGGCTGCTGGCGAGCCGTACTGCGGCTCTATGAATTTCCCTGCTCGCGCCAACAAATTAAAAAAATAAAATAAATACATAATCCCCCTGCCCTGATTGGGTTGACGCGGGGAAGAGGACCAACTGGCAGCTCTGGGTTAGCCCCTTCCCACGATCTCCTCCCCCCCCTGCCCCATATCTCCTCCCCCTCCTGCCCCAGATCCCCGCTTGCTGCCCGGGGCGGGAGGTAGGCTGGGGGGGTCCCTGCTTGCTGCCTGGGGTGGGAGGTAGGCTGAGGGGGTCCCTGCTTGCTGCCCGGGGTGGGAGGTAGGCTGGGGGGGTCCCCGCTTGTTGCCCGGGGCAGGAGGTAGGCTGCCGCGGCAGCGGCGGTGTCCGCTTCGGGGGGGGGGGGGGTGCTGCGGAGCTGCTGCGGCATCCGCTTCCGCTTCGGGGGGGGGAGTGCTGCGGCGGTGGCATCCGCCTCTGGAGGACCCTGCTGCCATGTGCGACCCCCCTGCCTTGCAGAGGCCCTCCTGCTGTGTGGAGGGCCCACTACCGTGCGGAGGCCCCACTGCTGCCATGTGCGACCCCCCCTGCCTTGCGGGTGAGTGTGTGTGTATGAGTGACAGTGTGAGAGTGACAGTGGGTGAGTGTGTGAGTGCGTGTGTGTGTGACTGAGTGACTGTGTGTGTGTGTGACTGTGTGTGTGTGACTGACTGAGTGACCGTGTGTGTGAGTGTGAGTGTGTGTGTGTCTGTGAGTGTGTGTGTGCCTGTGAGTTTGTGTGTCAGTGAGTGTGTGTGTCTGTGAGTGAGTGTGTCTGTGAGTGAGTCTGTGAGTGTGTCACCCTCTCTCCCTCCCTCTGTCACCCTCTCCCTGTGTCACCCTCTCCCTGTGTCAACCTCTCCCTGTGTCAACCTCTCCCTCTCCCTGTGTCACCTTCTCCCTGTGTCACCCTCTCCCTGTGTCACCCTCACCTGTGTCACTCTCACCCATTCCCTGTCGCCCTCACCCTCTCCCTGTCACCCTCACCCTCTCCCTGTCGCCCTCACCCTTTCCCTGTCGCCCTCACCCATACCTGTCACCCTCACCCTTTCCTGTCGCCCTCATCCTTTCCCTGTCGCCCTCACCCTTTCCCTGTCGCCCTCACCCTTTCCCTGTCGCCCTCTCCCTCTCTCTGTCGCCCTCTCCCTCTCTCTGTCGCCCTCTCTCTCTGTCGCCCTCTCTCTCTGTCGCTCTCTCTCTTTTGCATTCTCTCTGTCACTCTCTCTCTGTCTTTGTCTCTCATTCTCTTTCTGTGTGTGTTCTCTCTCTCTCTGTGTCTCTCTCATTTTCTCTCTTTCTCTGTGTCTCTCTTTCTCTGTGTGTCTCTCTCTGTGTGTGTGTGTCTCTCTCTCTATGTGTGTGTCTCTCTCTCTGTGTCTGTCTCTCTCTCTCTCTCTCTCTCTCTCTGTGTCTCTCTCTGTATCTGTGTCTCTCTGTATAACATTGCGGGAATGAGGGTACCTGGACAATGAGGGACTGCGGATCAGGTAAGATCCCAGGCGAGATTGCTGCTTTAGATATTGTGACGCGGGGGCGTCCAGGCACTCGTTATGGGGTTCAGGAAACTAGTCATTCACATCTGGCTTTTTTTTTCTAAATCCAACATTTACACACACACACAAGTAACAAGGACTAATTGTAGTATAATGTAATACAATAAATAAACTAATGTCAAAAACGAATGTTGTTCTTACTAGGAATTTATTCATTTTTTTTTTTTTTAAAGCGGGTCTGGGGGCGGGGCTAGGTGGCGAGTAGATTTTTTGTTTGGCGAGTAGATTTTTGGGTGATTTGTCGACCACTGTGTATGTATATGTATGTATATCTTTATTTATATAGCACCATTAATGTACTGTACATAGCACTTCACAGCAGTAATACATGTGACATAATAATATATATAGCAAGTAATACAAATAGCACATAATGGAAGTAACATTTTGGAAAATTAGTCCCTGTCCCGAAAAGCTTACTATCTAATTGGCAAGTAGGAAGAACGTACAGCGACAGTAGGAAGGTGTTCTGGTAAGTGTGTCTGCAAGGGGCCATGGTCGATGTATGAGGTGTATAGTATCAGCCACGAAGCTACTCATATGCTTCGTTAAGGAGGTGGGTTTCAAGATGGGTCTTAAAGGTGGATAGAGAGGGTGCTATTTGGATATTGAGGGGAAGGCATTCCAGAGGTGTGGGGCAGTCAGTGAGAAAGGTTTAAGGCGGGAGAGGGCTTCAGATACAAAAGAGAAGACATCCTTGAGCAGAACGCAAGAGTCGGGATGGTGTATAGCGAGAAATTAGGGCTGAGATGTAAGGAGGGTCAGAAGAGTGTAAAGTGAGGAGGAAAATTGAGTTTGTGATACAGGTTTTGCTAGGAAGCCAGGAGAGGGATTTCAGCAGGAGAGTTGCTGAGCCAGATTTAGGAAAGTGTACTGTGATTCTGGCAGCAGCTTTAAGGATAGATTGTAGGGAGACAGGTGAGAGGCAGGAAGGCCGGACAGCAGGAGGTTACAGTAGTCAAGATGGGAGAGAATGAGTGCCTGTGTCAAAGTTTAAACAGTAGAGCAACAGAAGAGAAGACGTATCTTTTTAATATTGTGGAGGAAAAAAAACGACAGGCTTATGTTATTCATTGTTGGTAAAGTTATATATATTATTCACTCCATCTCCACGTGTGTGTCATTGTGTTAGCACATAGTTTTCCTGGGAGCGATTATCCTTGTTCTAAGGCAGGGCCCCTGTCAGGTGGTGGCACCGCCTCTCTCATTCAGCGGAGGCTCAGGATCTGTCCTAATTACCAACAGGTGAGCGCCAGGTACACCGTATCCCGTCACCGTGGTAATACCTGGGAAAGGGGTGCTACACTAACGTGGCAAATCTTCTTTCATACATCAGGCATGAATGGTAAGAAACTGTACTAGAAGATATTTTGTTTTGTCGGTCAGTGAAAACAAAAACAACCGCTGAACAACTTTTCCAGTTATTAGACGAGTTTGTGAAGGAACACAGTATAGATTGGCAGTGTGGTATTGGACATATGTACTGACGGTGCATGAGCAATGACAAGAAGACAGTGGAAGAGCTTGAGAAAGAGTCATTGTGACTTGAAACATTGCTTATTTTTGCTGTTGTCATTGTTGTTGAACACATTATGGAATAAATGTAAGTCTTTCATTTTCAATTTGGAATACTAGTGCTGTGGACTTTTCTTCTTTAGTGTACGTGGTCAATACATTGATTGTAAAGTGTGAGTGTTCAATATTTCAGTTTCTATTTCTGTTTAGTGAACAGATTGAAACACTTAATAGGGCTATCATGGGATTAGGACTAGTAGACCCAGGAGCATTGACATATATCGGATATAGGTTGTAAAATGATTTAGTCATGAATGCAGCATATAACTGAACAGATGACTCATTAACCTCCATTTTCTGTATTAAAACCATGAGTTCCCATGACCTAGGTCGAACCTCTCTGAGCCTTTCAACACATCTAAATCCAACATTTACAGCTCTGCATTTCATTAATATTATTCAGCAGGTGACTTCTGTGCAGTGCTCGGGTTGTTTATAAAGCATGTAGAATACCTTTGTTTTCCTTCTATTCAGTTATCGATGTTGGTTATAAAAAGCCGTGGCACTGCGCCTGAAAAAAAGTATTAAGTGCAACACATAGTCCCCCCCGCCCAATCGCAGATAGGGACAGGTGTGGTAATCTATATGTATTACCAGGTGTGTGTGGTGCTTTACCTGTCAGGCTCACAGGAGGCCTGAGCCTCTGCCAGTGAGAGCCTGGGGTGTATCCTCTGGAACAATACTCATTTATACAGCGCCTCCACCTGTGTAGGATTCTAAGGGTAGAATGACCCTGACACAGGACCCACATACAGTAACCACATACACCAAAGGTATATATAAAGTTTACTATAGGGGCAGATAAACACATAACATATCACAATACATCAACACATACATCAACTGTGTGAGTGTCACTCTGTAACACTGGCCTCACTGGGCCGTAACCCCACACCATAGATATTTGTGAGTCCAAAGTGTCCCAAGAGTCCCCCTCCCACCCAAGTGTGAGACAGCGCTGCCCACTAAGGTGAGATGAAGTTGGTGCACTTAGTGACTTGACTGTACCTGCCAAGTGTGTCCACACTCGGACACGCAGATGACCTTTACTTGGGATCCCTTGTCTGAAGGACGATCCCACGTCGCGTCCACCTCTGTGATGGATGGCTACCGTTTGGAGTGATCCACCTTTATAATGTCTCTTATCTCTGCTAATCAGCAGAGGATGATTCACCTTCACAGCAATGCCAGAAGATGCACGCTTCCTGGCTGGACCCTCACTTGTCTAGCTCTACAGGACCCTGTTCCCTATCCTAAGGGGAGTCCCTGTAGCAACCACAAGCTGAGGTGATTTGGGGCCTAGCTGGGGCTTAAGGGGGATGTCTGGCCTAGTGCATGAGCCATTGGCTCCATACACATACCCATCCTCCCCTGTCTGTGACCCAGCTTCAACTAACTTACTCACTGCAGCACACAACAATGTATCCTTTCTTGCAGGGGAAGCTCTAAGCCCTATTGGCTGCTGTGGCATCACATGTGTTCCAGCCCCTGGGGCTGCTGGGAGTTGTAGTTCATTGCAGACCACTTTTACATTGGGGCTGCGTGTGCGATCGCTACTGCGCATGCACGATCGCTACTACGCATGCGCAATCCTGTAATGGCCGCCGCTGCACTCCACTGAGCCTGCGCAACTGTGGGCAGTCCCTGCGCTCCTGAAATGGCTGCCGCGTGCATCCTGTGCATGTGCGAGCCTAACGCCAACCCTAACATGGCCGCCGAGTCGCTTCTGCGCATGCGCAAACACATCAAAGATGGCAGCGCCCTGCAGAGGGAGCCGCCGGCCAGCCCGTCGCCACCCGCAACTACCCCCACCATGGGGAAGGTAAGGGAGGGGGAAATGGAGGACCGGGGAGACAGAGGGGACCTGGCTACATAAGCACTAGGGGAAATGTATTTGAATCCTATTTTGTAAAGATTTATAAAATATTTATGCTGTAGAAACAAAGCAACAGTCTTTTCAAAACAGACTGCTTTTTCTTTGCAAAGTTAAACTTTTAAGCATTTGTATCCATGGCTGGTCCAGACTATACTTTCTGCTTCCTGACATATAAGTCCTAGTAGCTACAGGCAGGGCCAGGCTATCCTGTGGGTTTACTCCTCCTCCCTCCTCCGCCCCTCCCCCCTCTCATGCTGCCTCTCTGAGTGACAGGGGTGGAGGTGAACTGAGTCTGTGTACAGCCAATCATGGTGCAGACCCTGTGCCCTCCCCTCTGTGTTTTAGGGAGGAAGTGTTCTAAATTATAGACAGTAGAACTCTCCCCATCATGGGGTAGAGACATGCAGTTGAGCTCTCCCCATCTTGGGGTAGAGACATGCAGTCCAGCTCTCCCCCTCCTGGGGTAGAGGAGTGGAGCTCTGAGTCTCTCCCGGCTGGGAGAGAGAGGCAGACCTTTCCCCCCTCCTGGGGTTGATGTTTCTAGCCGCTTTCGAATGTTTTTTTATTTTGCTTAGATTTATTCTGTAGATTAAACAGAGAGGAGTAGCAATCTATAAACTCCCCCTCTACAATCTTTGGATCATATGAGATCTCCCCATCTCCCAATCTAATTAATTTTATAATGGCAGATTTTGAACTTATCTCAATTTGTGTGCCTAAAGTCTATCTGCCCTATTTTTCCGTTATTGCTGCTGATAGATTGTTCTATTGTTCAAAATTTATACCATAATGTTTTAACTCCAAAAAAATAAAACAAGTTGAATATTTTTTAAATTGTTTCATTGTTTCATTGTGCAACCTTTTATAAAAATGTCAGTGTTTTCTAAACATACAGTAAGTACTGTATAACATTTCACATACTGTAATGGTTGGTTAAAATGAGTCAGTCCCCTAAAGAAGTTCCCACAGTCAGTCCCCACAGTCCCCTCAGTCAGTCCCCACAATAATTTTCTCGTGGGCGTCTCTTGTTCACATACACGCATGCGCCTAAATGTGATGACACGCATATGCGTTTCAACAAGGTTCCTATGAGACATACAGTACGCGCATGCGCCTAGCTGTCCACCAATTGTTCAGTATCTACTGTAGAAGCTGCTCAGCCAATGATATTGCTGGACTACATTTTCTCGAATTGTAACTAAAATAATAGAACTAAATAACCATAAGCAAAGTGATTGATTACAGGAGAACAGACCGATCTGCAGTAACTAATCGCTTGACTGTGTGCATAATGTATTGATATTTTAAAAAAAGAATAAAATACGGCAGCTGTACTGTATCTTCACCACAGACTTTGCCAATCGGTTGGCGCCGAGCCACTGCCACTAGTCCCGTATTCTTGATTATACACGTAGTTGACAGGTGACAGCAGGCCTCCTACACCTGTAGTTGAGAGCTAATGAAGCTGGAAATCTTTTTGGTACATGCAAGCTTGCTGGTATCTGTACGTGAAATCTTGTCACATCCTACTTTTGAGCTGCTCGTTGCTCATCTCTCGCTCTCTCTCTTGCTCTCTAATCTCTTTCTCTCTAATCTATCTCTCTCATATCTCTCTCTCATCTCTCTCTATCTCTCTCTCATCTCTCTCTATCTCTCTCTCATCTCTCTCTATCTCTCTATCATCTCTCTCTCTCTCTCTCTCATCTCTCTCTCATCTTTCTCTCATCTCTCTCTCATCTATCTCATCCGCAGATAAAAGGAACTGGCCGACCCAAATCCACAAAAAAAAAATTGCCCATCCGTCCTGACAAGCAGCGTGTCTCCAAAATGTACTTAAACCCGGAAATCCTTGATACCTCATCGTGATTTGATGTTTGTGTGCAATATCCTTATTATTGTTTCAGTTTATGATATATTTGGAAGTTATGACTCTAGCACTTTATTTTCTATTTTATACATTCATTTATTTTTTACGCTGTCTTGTGATATTGTATGAGCAGTACATAACTGGCTTGTGCTGAGTATATTCAAATAAATTCTGTAGCACATGCAATTTAGGCTGTGTCCCCGCTGGCGCTGACCGCGCTTGGAGCTTGGCGTGGTTACCTGTGTAAATGGTAATCCTCCCGTCCACGGTCATGCTGTGCGCGCGCACTCATGCATGGGCAAGCACACTCTCCCAAGCTTGGGGCTTGGCGAGACAAAAGAGTTTGACTTTGGAGTGGAGAGCAGGGTCACATGACCCTGCTCTGACCAATGGGGAGAGAGAGGCAGAATAGAGGTTGAGTGGAGAGAGGTGGAAGGGGGGGGGGGACGGAGAGAGGTTTTTTATTTTTCTTGTACAAATGTTTTTAATTGCCATTTTTGGAAGGGGGTAGGGAGAGAATGGAGACACACACACACAGAGAGACACAAACACAGACACACAGACACACACAGCCCCGATCCAGCCAATGACACGCCCCCTCCCTTCATAGCCACGCCCCCCCCCCCCCCCCAATCACTCCTGCTCTAAAAAATTTGCAGGACAACAGAACACTCATGCTTGAAGAGCTGTAGACGTCACCACTCTCAAGCATGAGCGTGGTCAGCGCCAATGGTGACTCAGCCTTATGCATAAATATGTATTAAAAGAAAAGTTCCATGTTATCTGGTAGAATTTGAGTTAGGTGACCTGGGGAGACTTCTATCCCCTCATGTATCACCCTAGTCTTTCTAAAGTAAAGCTTATTAACTTTTTTTTTTTTTAAATCACAGCACATCTTCCTTTCACTTTCCTGCTGATGACAGAGCTCTTCCTATCTGTAGCATCAAGACCTAGTCCCACCTGACGGCATAGTTGCTATCATTTTTAATAAGTTAAAGTCTCTGATTTAGGTTTTGTGGAGATGCCAGTCCAATATACATCCAGAGAATAACATTAAATAAAAATTCCCTCTACTCCAAGCTCTTGCCTGAAGGCTGGACTGCATCACTATAAATATAAGCAATAAAATGTAAACTCAAATGACCCGATCACAAATAAAGTTTGGGCCAGATTCATCTATTTTGTCTCTTCAAGGGAAGACACCTGGCAATGTTTTGCTATTGTTTACAGAAGGTCTGTGTATAGAGTAATCTTGCTTACAGACATTACAAATGGGATACAATTCAAATGCTGAAACAAAATGATGATATATTGACCCGGGCATACTTTTTAATTTTTCAGTCCTTATGTTTTCTTGTTCTTAGGCACAAATCATGTTTTATTACTTTTTATGATCTTATATTTGCTCTCTTACGTATACAGTATAACCATTTGGAAGTCAGGGTCTTTGGGAATGAGTAGCATCCGTAACATCAATTTAGATCCAGAACTAATTAAAAGGGATCAATCAGAACGAAAAGTTCTGTTTTAATGGAGATGACACATATTTGGCAATGCCGAACTCCTTGGAAATATACACTAGGTGATATTAACTATTATACATGATTTGGGTAGAAAAGGAAAGCTCACAAACGCCAACACACTCTCTTGATTTGCAAGTGTCTATTTTGCCAGCTGGCTGGACATATTAACTGAGTCCTATCAGAGAAGAGCTCACTCATGACCATCACTTTAATTAAACCCAGACAGAGGCAGATCGCTAAGTCAAGTAACGTTTAACCATGCTCTGTAGGTAGTTGTATTCACAAGAAAAAAGTGAAACTGACATTATGGTTTGCAGGTGTTGGACTAAAGATAAGACAATGATATGTAATGGTTTATGTTCAAACCTACTTATTCTTCTTTTAAGGTAGATCGTAAAAACATTGAAGTGAATGAGCCATAAGGTTTATTTCTGGCTCTTGTAGGTGTCTTATGGAATAGGACCGCTTTGTAAATAATATGACCCTTTATCTGAAAGAACAAAAAGAAGGCATTTGCTCTATGCTACCGTAGTAAGTGCAACATAAAACATAATCAATCATTGTTAGCTGCTTGTACTTATTATAAATAAAGCCTATAACTTTTCCTTTGCTACTTTGTCAGATCACAAATCATTTTCCCAATGTACTTAACTGATTTAATTCCCAGGGTTTTCTACGCAAAAGGCATTATTGTGTGTGGTTGTGTTTCATGTAAAGTCCTCTTTGTCGATAAATTGTTTTTTTTAATTATTATTATTTATGTAAAATATCACAAAAGTTATATTAGGAGGAATTGTAATTTTTAAGTATGTTCTACAGTACACTATGTTACGTTACAGGGTCAATGTATGGACAGAACCTGTGGTAACCAGAATAACTTCAACAGGGTCAACAATTACAGACATCAAGGAAGACAGAGTTACTCTTGAATGTTCGGAGGTTGTGAGATTCAGTCCCATGTGTTACAGTAAGCACATGCAGTACATATAGTACAATGCTGTTACCAAAAAAATCTAAAGCAAAATACATAATATCAACGCACACCCACTTTCACTAAAACACAACATCCTCATCAGTAACCCCTTCTTCTTACTTATATCATGCTGCATGTCATTTGGGGTTTTACATAATTTGTCCCAAAGTATGATAAAAACCACACCAAGGTAACCCTTAAGCAAGTCCCAAAATGTCCTCTAAGATTAATTTCTTCTGTGTCCTCCTATAGATTTTATTGTGGAAGACTTTCTGACTTAAATATATTTTATAGTTTGGTGTTAAGATTTTGGAGAACTACTGTAGTTGACCATTACAGAAGTGGGGGTGGGGGTATTTACAATGAAAAATGTCTTGTTTCTTTATAAAAAAAAAAGAGTGCAAGAAATGAATACAAAAGTAGTGGTGCTATTCATAATTTCAAGAAACTCTTAACCCATTCTGAGCAAACTGTGGGAAAGCTATTGAAGCCTCATGTTACAAAGGTTTATACAATATTTTTGCTCTACAAATAGAAGGAAAGAGTTTTTCACAGTAGGCTCCTTTTCTGTAAATAAGTAAGTACAGTATACCACAGAAGTTTTCATGTTACATGTAAGATCTCAACTATCAACATATACTTTCAAACATGAATAGACTTGGACTGATCACTGTCACACTTTAAGCACTGTTTGGGGAACATATGTGTCCCATTTTTTCTAATGCTGTAGTATAGAGGCTCTGATCGTGCAGGCTGTTAGGCTTCTTGAAGATCTTATCCATCTAGGAATTGTTTCTGATGTTTGATGTACATGTTGTAATACCATCACTGTCCTCTAGGTGCTGGAACAGTGCAGCAAGTGTGCTTTCCAGTCAACAAAGTTAGTTCCCCTAAGAGAAGCCAGCAGCAGCTGCTAACTAATGAAGCTAATCAGCCTGGTCTGAATGAACAAGGATGTGTTTTAACACAGACACAGGAGACTGACACTGCTGAGAGTGACATAGAGAGTGAGATTGAGAGATTGCTGCCCCAGAAAAGGGGACAGAGAAGCGTCCTCCACAGCTGTGGAAGCTGGCACAGATCCCTAGGCCCCCTGGACATGGTCGGGGAGCCTTCTGGGTCATTAATCCTAGGAAGAAGGAGGAAGGCCGAGACCATGCTGAAGCGGGGATGGCCAGTCCTTGGCATTTACAGAGGAGAGTTTCTCTGAGCTCATGAGGGCCCGAGTTCCCCAAGGAAGAAAGGCCGCAAGGCCGCGCTGAAGCTGGGATGTCAGCTCCAATGGACTAAGATAAGCAAAAAAAACTTTATTGCCATGTGCAGAGACTGTGTGGATTGTTGCATATGCCAGGGCATGTTTGTGGTGGACCCAGCTTAGCTGTCCATCCAGGTTAGTAAGGGTTGAAGCTGAATGTACAGCTAGTCTCCTAAAAGGAGTAGGATTTTATTTTATGTTTTGTTTGGACTTAAAGGGATGGTGGGACCGTTAGTATGATTTAATCCCCTGTAAATAAACCCCATATAAAGAACTACAGTGTTTCCTGCCTTACATTTAGACTAAAAGAGACTGAAACGTGGTGTGGGCATCACAATATAAACAGGCGCTTTGTCAACAAATAAAGGTACAACATAGAAAACAGCTGATAAATAGTGCATACCACCGGAAACACCACCTCAGGTGCAAATCAACAACAGCTGATGCAACAAGAAAAGGTGACTCCAGTGAAGAGCCTCAGGAATCAGTAATGATAAAAGTGAAAAATGAATCCATGAGATATAAAAAATCTAATGCATACTAATATAACTCACATAACAGTAAAGAGAATATAGTATACAATAACAGGAAATAAAACCACAGATGATGTCTAGAAAGAACAATTGCTTCGACAGACTTCACAGAATATTTATATATATATAAATCATAATTCACATGAGACCATCCATGCCACACTGTAATAGTAAAATGTCCAAAGGGTAAAGATCTTCCAATTGAGGGGTCCATCTGCAGGGGAGTCAGGGAAAAACAAACGCCCCAACACGTGTTTCACCCTCACTTCATCAGGGGGCATGGTGGCATGGATGGTCTCATGGACTATGGTAACTGATGTGAACTTTTAACCATTGTTGATCCCATACTAACAGTCTCTTTTTGGTACTATGCCTGGTTTGCTTTGATTATACCAACTGCATTTATGGTGTATGTATATAATATATGTATTTGACATCAGCATGTATTAGGCAATTTGGTGCATGTGTTATCTATGCTTGCTGTGTGGTTTTATATTTACTAGGGGTGAGGCCGGCCTTGTAGGTTCAAGGGGTTATTGTTAACCCCTTGTTCTACATATATTTTGTGCTTATAGGCTTTTTTTCCTTGCCTTGGGTATTAGGGGTCCATCAGTATCTTCATAGGGGATTTCCCCTGTCTGATACATATTCTATCACAGGAGGATGTCAGGGTTTGTTTTAATATTTTTTGTATTTTATGTTTGATTATTTGTGCTGTTAAATAAATCATAATTTTCTTTGATATTTGTTCTGAGTATACTTGAGTGCTGAGTTGGGACGCTTTTCTTTTTCTTTTCATTGTTATATATATATATATATATATATATATATATATATATATATATGAACACAAAAAGAAAAAGAGGGTTTGTTGAAAGCACACAAAAAATATGTGAAAGTACAAAATGGATTTTATTAGCAATACAAAACATAAAAATAATATTAAAATATACCTAAACACATACTAAATGAACACTGCTGAACCAAAGAATACACAATAAAAATGTAGAGACCCAAAATATGTAACATGCAAAATACATAGGTATGATAATGCAAATCCAGGGGAAAATAATTTCCCCTGGAAATGCAATGGAGATCAGCCGATCAGCAACACATGATAATACAAATGACTGAAAAAAAAACAATATCTACACAAACCCAAGTAAAAACAGAAAAAAGAGCAACAATAAAAATATAATGAATGAATACCCTAGATGCTGTGTAGCCAGAATGTTGTGGCTAAACCCTGGCAGTTATAATAAAGAGCCAGAGAAAGACGGAAAATAAATGTCTAAAATATGCAGAGGTGGGGTCCCCTCAAAGACTAAAATGGAAACCATGAGTCAGCAGAGAAAACAAGGGAGAAAAATATGAATGAATGAATATTGTGGAGGAAAAAGCGACAGGTTTTAGATACATTTTGAATGTGAGAGAGGAGCTGAGAAAAAGCGACAGGTTTTAGATACATTTTGAATGTGAGAAGAGAATATGAGAGAGGAGCCCCTAGGCAGCATGCTTGTGCTGCTGGGTGTATGACAGAACTTCCAACAATAATGTGGAAGGAGGCAGTGGGGCCAGGTTTGGGATGAAGTATGAGGAGCTCTGTATTTGACATGTTGAGTTTAATTCGGCGGAGGGACATCCAGGATGATATCGCAGAGAGACAAAGGTTATCGCTTATTATCTGAGGATGGGGACTTACCTGCACCCGGCGATGCTGAGTGATTGGTGATGGCCAGAGGGAAGGTTTGGTTCCTGTACCCTTAGTAGACTCTGCGCTTGAGTTCATGCTGTGCAAATTGGCTTATATGTGACTAGTTGTTTTTCGTGATCATTGGAAGTTATTATAATCTACTGCCCACCACGTTATTAAGGGAAGCTCAAGACGTTAATACTGATTATTATATCATTATTTTTTATTTTTTTATGTGATTTACTATCCGGTTGTGAATATTCACTGGATACTTACCAAGATTTCTCTGACACACTGAGGCGTGGATATTTGTTTTCACTTTTTTACAAAGATGTGCAGAAATTGGGAGCATTGGCAAAAGGTTTCTTGCATACTAATGAGTTGATGCATAAATACCTCACTTTAACAGAACAATGGGTGAGATATTTGTATTGTAACAGGCAAGAGAACGGACCCTTTGTTCCAGGAATTGTCCAAGGTACCGCTCCAAAGCGGACATGTCCACACCTACTAGGACTTCTCCATATACCTTTGCTGGTAATCCACAACCCCATTTTACACAAACTCGCCTTTCCTAGCGATACAGAGATGTAGGCTTTAGCACAGGCTTTCGGAGTAATAACAAAGACCCATATAGAATGAATAAAAGATCTAGCAGATATGATATACTGATGCAATCCCCACAGATAAATGGGTACAAGCTTTAAGGGTTGATTTAAAAATGCTGGATCTAATAGAAAAGCAAATGAATATAACCATTTCAGATCAAATTCGTAAGGATATGGATATTGCTAAATTACAAGAACAAATGACTATGCTTAAAAGTAGTACAGAAATACTATGGAAGGCAGCGGAGTCATTGGCAGTTATTAAGTTTCAAGGGGATTAAGCCTTTAAAGAAGATTATAAAAATGTGGCAGACAAACAGAAAAGGACAAGGGAAAAAGTGGAGAGAGACGGATAAAGTTATGAGAGATAAAATGGAAATGACCAAATTTGCAAAGAGTATTATTAGATTTGATGACAAAATTTGCCCCTTTAAAAATTGTGGCATATTCTAAGATGAAGTGGGTAAAATGTGGTCGAATGACAAAGATGCTGTGAATACACTCCTCATTTGATTACCCTCATAAGTTAGTGAATGTGTGAGAGGAAAAGTGGCTGATATTACTGTATGTTGTCTAAAACTGAGGATGATGATCATTCCAGATGCCCTAATGCAAATGAGAGATTTATGTTAGTAGTACAGAGTGTGACTGGCAGAGAGAAGTTGGGTCCAAGTACGCTTGATACATGTAAAATTGAGAAAGCTGTTGATATGTGTAAAAGCAGAAAAGAGAAAGCGCAAAACACTCCAAGAGTAGAATCAAAATATAAACCTTCAAATAAGTGGATAGAAAGGAACTCTCACAATTAATATGCAAATAGCAATACAATAAGTAATAATGGTGTAACGGGTATTCCCTGTGAATACAGACGCTACTACTGCTGTATATACCTGTGTGGCTCTCAGGAGCCTAAGCCTCTGCTCGGGGAGCCTGGGGTACATACATATAACAATCTCGTGGTGCAACGCCTCCACCTGGGAGGGATCCCAACGGAGTGGGAGGAGGCCCTCAGAGAAAACAATCACGGTAAACACAGAGTTGTAAAACAGGACAGGCTTTACTGCATATATGCGCATAACTTATACTCTACTATACATAACATTCAACGTTGCATTTGGGTAACATACACCCCGCTCCCACCACCGTGTATCCCCACACCATGTCCAATCTCACTATACAAGGCCCTTGGCCACTCTCCACGTAAGTGTCCCCAAGTGATATCCCCACCCTTTAGGCGTGCTTCTTGCGTTGCTGTACAGTGTTGGTGCATTTGAAGAATGATACCTGCCCGGGGCTCCCACCCCGGGTTCCGCAGACTATGACAGGGATTCCGCCCGATCCGACGGCGTCCTCCGCACCGCGTTGGGTGAATTCCGGCATGGATAATATCACCGTAGTCTCAGTGTCTTTGGTGGCGTTCTGAGCCTAATGCAGTGGGTCACTGACCCCTGCACTCACCTCCTACCCCTAGCTTGTCCTGGTCCTGACTAACATGCTGCTCAAAACCCCGCGAAATGTATCTAAAATCCCTGCGGCAGGGAGATGCTACAGCCCTATTGGCTCCCTGGCGTCACGTGGGGTCCCCTAAAGCTCATGGGACCTGTAGTACCTAACTAGAGCCCTCCTCTCATTGCTGGTGTCCCGCGCGCTCTCTCTGCGCATGCGCAAGCTAACAGGGGTCTCCCGTTGCACTACCCTCACTGCGCATGCGCGAGGCAGAAAAACATGGCGGCACCCTGCAACGGGAGCCACCGGGAGTCCTCGCAACGCAACTGCGTCCCCGGCAACCAGCCGCTTGCATTCCTGGCAACCGGCCGCATCTGAGGAGAGAGCGCTGAGCGCGCACATGCCCTCACACCTCCCCGCGAACGGCCGCATCTAATCCCAACCACCGCACAGTGAGTACCCGGAGGGGGGGGTGCCGCAAGCAGAAGGGGGACCTGGCTACATCCTCCCCAAAACCCCATAAAAACCCCAACGTCCTCGCTTGGGACACAACGTAAATAACTATATACAGCAGTTATATAATGAAAATGGCACAACATCGTCATATAATAAAAATGCAACAACCAAACGTGATCTTACATTTATCAGCTCTAAATCAGATTGCACATTTCACTGAACATCCCAATGACGGACTGCACTCTGCTGCGAGCCCACAGCTGAGCCTCATAACGGAGTGCCCCAATTTGAACATAGGTTACCCGGTTTTGGGGGGTACCTTACTCTTTGGCTCCTATGGAGCTGTTCTTCAGCAACTCCATCTGGGGAGTAATAAGTACAGTCCTGAGGCTCAGCCTCTTCACTTGAGGGGAGAAATGTCTCTGAACAGTCTCTGTTTGGCACAAAGCACGGGCTCTGTGGATCCAAAGGCTGGCCTGTTGGTGCCACCTTAGTAGGCATTGGCCTACAGGGCCCTTTACCCGTAGCTCCTCCGGGAGATGCCCCTTCCGTGGAATAGTCCCTTTGAGAGGGTCCTTCCATAGGGTCTTCAGGAGGTTCAGAGTGGGTTTCGTTATTTACAGTCTCTTGACCCATCTCTGATAAGTCGGACTCACCGTTGAGCGGTGTGACCAGTATTTCTGCTTCCTCGTCTCCCACTTGGGGGATGGGTAGAAGGTGATTACGATGCCAAACCTTTACCCGGCTGTCAGTGTCTTTGATGCGATAGACCGGGAGGCTGGGCATCTGTGACTCTACCTCATATATGCCGTCTCTCCACCGGTCCGCCAGTTTATGTTTTCCGGGGACGCCCAGATTACGAAGCAACACAGCGTCTCCAGGACGTAGCTCCCGATACTTGACTTTATTATCATATCGTCTCTTATTGCCAGCATTCAGTTTAGCTGTAGACTTCTCAGCCTGTTGGTAAGCTTGCTGCAAACTGTCCTTTAGCCTTTGCACATACTTGAAATGGGTAGCATTGTGTATCCCATCCATTGATACTCGAAGACGCACATCTACTGGGAGTCTTGCCTCCCGCCCAAACATGAGGAAGTATGGGGAGAATCCAGTGGACTCATGGCGAGTACAGTTGTACGCGTGTACCAAAGCTTCTACGTGTCGACTCCATTCCATTTTCTGTGCACCCTTCAGGGTTTCGAGCATGTCCAACAAGGTCCTGTTGAATCGTTCAGGCAAAGCGTCTCCTTCGGGGTGGTACGGAGTCGTCCGGGATTTGGCGATGTTCAGCATTTTGAGTAATTCTCGGATCAGAGTGCTCTCAAAATCTCGCCCTTGGTCGGAGTGAAGTCGGTTTGGAAGACCGCAGTGAACGAAGAACTTCTCCCATAGTATTTTTGCGACTGTGATGGCCTTCTGGTCTTTTGCGGGGAAGGCCTGAGCATACTGAGTGTAATGGTCCGTGATGACCAGCACGTTACAGATTCCTCGGGTATCGGGTTCAATACACAAAAAGTCCATACACACCAGGTCCATTGAACCAGAACTCTTGAGATGGGCCATGGGTTCTGCTCTGGTAAGTCTTGCGTTGGACACACCAGGAACCACGGCGGCAGTGTTGTTCCACCGCTTCCTGCATCTTGGGCCAGAAGAAACGGTCTCGGACTAACCCAAAAGTCTTCTCTACACCGAGGTGCCCATGTTCATCATGTAGAGACTTCAACACCATATATCTCAAGTTTTGGGGTAGAACCAGTTGTCGCCTATCAGGGTGGTTGTTATATTGGACTACCCTATAGAGCAAGCAATTGTCTATCTCGAACTTGTCCACCTCACGCATTAGCAATGCGATCAGGTCTCGGGGAGCACTTTTCAGTAGAGCTGGATTCTTTCTTTGAACAGCTTGCCGAATGATGCTGATTACTGGATCTCTCATTTGAAAGTCCACTTAGTCTTTCCATCTTATGACTTTGTCATGGGTTATGTTCATTCCCTTGGGATCGCAGTAGGCGGCGGGGATAGTCTGTGACTGGCATCCTAACGAATCTGCAACTCGTAGTTCGGAGAAGGCCACCTGATCATTGATAACGGCCGCTATGCTACACATCGCTCGCATGCCTGGCCCGGGGATCTCTTCCCATTCATCATCATCGGGAGTAGCATTTCTATTCACTGGGTGTCAGACTGCGGCTGATGTAGGCTACAAGCCGAAGACCCTTGGGGTGCTTCTGATGCAAGACAGCGCCCAGTCCATTGAGACTGGCATCCACATGCAGAACGTATGGTTGTTCTGGATCAGCATAAGCAAGCACTGGTGCTTCAGTCAGGCTTTTCTTCAAGTTCAGGAAGGCCCGTTCACACTCGGACGTCCACTTATCGCCAAACGGTTGACGGGCCGACGTGGCCTTCCTTCCGGTATCTTCAGGGTATATCTTCAGCAGATTGTTCAGGGGTTTAGCTCGAATAGAGTACCCTTCCACGAAGCGACGGTAATACCCACAGAAACCTGGGAATGATCGCAGTTCCGTGACATTCTCAGGACGCGGCCAGTTCACTACCGCTTCTACTTTGGCTGGATCGGCAGCAATTCCTTGAGCAGAAACGATGTGTCCCACGTAGGTCACCGAGGTGTTACAAAACTTGTCGAGGGATAACTTCAATCCTTCTTTTCCAAGACAGTCTATCACCTTAAGCAGCCTCTCTTCGTGCTCTTCCAGGGTCTTCCCGAAGACAATGATGTCGTCCAGGTAGACAAGACACTCCCGAGGGTTCATGTCCCGATTGTTTTCTCCATCAGTCACTGGAAGGTAGCAGGAGCTCCACATATACCTTGGGGCATACGCGTAAATTGGTAGAAGCCCAGGGGGCAGACGAAGGCTGTCTTTTCCTGGTCCTCTTCACTCATAGGTACCTGGTAGTACCCAGATCGTAAGTCGAGCACACTAAACCATTGGCTCCCGGTTAGAGCATTCAGGATTTCTTCAATGCGAGGAAGGTTGTATTGATCGGGTACCGTACGATTATTCAGAGTTCGATAATCGACGCACAATCTTACAGATCCATTCTTTTTCCTTACCACCACTATGGGTGATGCATAAGGACTCCGAGACTCTGTCAATATCCCAGCGGTCTCCATTTCCTTCAGGACGTTCCTTACATCGTCCACATCCCTGGGGGCGATGCGACGAGAGCGTTCACGGAACGGAGTGGCGTCACTCAACCTAATGGTGTGTTGGGCGCTGCGACTGCGGCCCACATCCATCTCGCTGGAGGAAAATACCGTCCTTCTTTCATTCAGCTTGGCCGTCAGTCGATCCTTCCACTCAGTTGGCAGCGTTGAGTCTCCGAAGTTGAAATCCAGATCGACTAACTGCTCACCCACTGCAGCGGCGTTCACCTGGGGCACTGTTTCTACCGGGCTGACGGGATAAATGCTGCCCAAACTTTGTCCTGCATCAATGTCCATCGGGAATGGAGAGATATTTTGAACATACACGTAGGTGCGTAGAGGAATTTTGGTCGTCCACTTTCTCACTTCAGGTATTACCCTATACCCTCTCTGGGTCTCTTCCTCAGGGGTACTCTCCAGAGAGAACAGATGGTCGGTCTCATCTCGATCGGGATAACAGCACCAGACGGCCATGCGTTGCACTCCCCCTGGTAAAATGGTCGTCATTCCGCGTTGACGATTGTAGAGGTCCCCGTGACGCTCTAAGGCATATACTCTGTTGCACTCCTCTCTCAGTACAGGGTCAAGGAGTGGATTGGCCATTGGCAATTCATTGGTCTCTTTCAGGTAGGCTCTGATTACGGCTCGCACTATATCCGTATTTGTTCCCAAGATGACTGGGTACTGACACTGTCCTTGAGGCTTCGGGCATACCATTGCCTCCACATGCATGGGATGTTTCTTGCTGGTATTCAATTGAAGTATCTCCAGTTGAATTCTCACAATCCCATCGATGGGGTAATCTTCATTGCTCAACCCCCTCACCTTCATATGTTCCGCCGACCGCAGGGGACAGTGCTTAAGGTGTTGGTCGTAGAATTGTCGGTAGATTATGGTCATTTGGGACCCGGTGTCCAGTAAAGCAGAGGCATAGACTCCTTCTACTACCACACGCAAGATGGCAGAGGAGCCTACCTGACAGTAACCATCCCCGGCCGGAATTCCATCGTCTGGGCTTAGGTCAGTAGGAGCTTCGGGATGCACAGGGGTGGCCTCGGATGTCTTGGCTTCTGTGGTCTGTATCCGACAGATCATGGACCTAGCCGAGCTTCCTTTACTGGGCGTTTTCTTTTCTTGGGTGCCTCCATCCGGGCACTCACTGGAGAAATGGCCTTTCTGTCCACAACCATAGCAGACGATATCTTTAGGATCTAGTCGTCTTGGGTAAGTGGGGGAGGATCTCCCCGAAGTCCGGCCTTTCGTTGAGGGTGACTTGGGTGGCTCCTCTTCCTCTTTGACAGGTTTCTTGATCCGGCGAGCGGAGGCTCCCGGGATGTCACTCGCAGGGGGATCTTTAACCTTGGTGCCTGTATGCAGCTTGGTATAGACTTCATGCCCTTTGACGAACCCCAAAATGTCCATGAAGGTAGGGGGAGGCCCCTCCATTAGTGAGCACCTGATAATGATCACTATGTGATGCGTGGGAATGGCCCCTCGAAGGAACTGCTTGCGCCGGTATTCGTCCATCTCTGAGGCTAGGATGAGGCCGCAAGTTCGCAATTTTCACAGGGCCAGCTGGATTCGTTGAAGGAAATCTGACAGGTCTTCCTTCTCCTTCTGTCGGAGACCGTAATATTTGAACCACTGCTCACTCTCCTCTTCATCTTTGCCATAGATCTGGACTAAAAAGTCTACCATCTGATGAGCAGAGAGATCAGGGTCTTGGTCGCGCTGTGCACTGACCATGGTGGCTGCTGGGGGTCGGAGGCTTTCCAGGATTCTCTGACGTCTGACCGTTTCAGAGCAGGGCCATTCATCAATCACCTTGTGTTCCTTCCAAGACTTGATGCTTTCCTCGCCTGCGGGGACAGGAACCATTCCTGAAAACGCCTTCAACTTCCTGTAATTTTGGGCTTGGGCGGACGAAGTTATAGCTTCCACAAGCTGCGGGAATGTCACTCTTAGCATGGAGCCGCCACTGTCTAAGGAACTTGCGATCCCCGCTCCCTGACTGTTAGGGGTTGGGGTGAAGCTGTTCACTAACCGGTTAGGGACCAGTGATGTTTGCGGGCTACCGGCCCAGCTGGTGGCCCTTTGCCTAGCATCAGAAGAGAAAGTCACTCGGGGTAGGGATATGTCTGATCTGATCGGTGTACTGGCAGCCATATCTTTGCCTTCCCAACTCGCATGTCTGGTAAGGGAAATACGTGACTGGAAACGGTTCCAGGTTAAATAAGAGGGCACCCTTGCGGTAAAGTTTCTGGTAGATACACTACTCGTGGGCCTCTATCAGGGGGTATAGCTTGTTCGGTGGCCAGCAATAGGGCGTTCTCTTGCCGGTCAATGTTGTAGTGCTTGCTGATGAGGCGGGCGCCCGCCAGACCAGGTAATGTCTTTACTGCGCTGCAGATAGTAAACATGGATACATCGGCAGGTACCCCGTCTACGTGTCGCAGGAGCTCTCCTAGCTTTTCAGCCCAGTAGGCCACTTGTTTGGGCGTGAGCGCAGGCATGCTGACTGATAGGATACTACGTTAACTACTGAGTAGGGCACCCCAGGGTTACTCTCAGCAGCGCCTCCAAATGTAACGGGTATTCCCTGTGAATACAGACGCTACTACTGCAGTGTATACCTGTGTGGCTCTCAGTAGCCTAAGCCTCCGCTCGGGGAGCCTGGGGTACATACATATAACAATCTCGTGGTGCAACGCCTCCACCTGGGAGGGATCCCAACGGAGTGGGAGGAGGCCCTCACAGGAAACAATCATGGTAAACTCACAGTTGTAAAACAGGACAGGCTTTACTGCATATATGCGCATAACTTATACTCTACTATACATAACATTCATTGTTACATTTTGGGTGAGGTATAACATACACCCCGCTCAAACCACCGTGTATCCCCACACCGTGTCCAATCGCACTATACAAGGCCCTTGGCCACTCTCCACGTAAGTGTCCCCAAGTGATACCCCCACCCTTTAGGCGTGCTTCTTGTGTTGCTGTATAGTGTTGGTGCACTTGAAGAATGATACCTGCCCGGGGCTCCCACCCCGGGTTCCACAGACTACGACAGGGATTCCGCCCGGTCCGACGTCGTCCTCCGCACCGCGTTGGGTGAATTCCGGCGTGGATAATATCACCGTAGTCTCAGTGTCTTTGGTGGCGTTCTGAGCCTTGAACCCACCTCGCAGGGCTGCACGGCTTCAGCGCTGTGTCCCTGACTATGCAAACAGCTAATGGGGCAGTGTCCCTATCTAGGGCCTGTGCCTATAGCACAACAAGCTACACAGTGGCTCAGGACCTAACTTGGACCTTGGGGGCTGCTGGCCTAATGCAGTGGGTCACTGACCCCTGCACTCACCTCCTACCCCTAGCTGCTCAAAACCCCGCGAAATGTATCTAAAATCCCTGCAGCAGGGAGATGCTACAGCCCTATTGGCTCCCTGGCATCACGTGGGGTCCCCTAAGGCTCATGGGACCTGTAGTCCCTAACTAGAGCCCTCCTCTCATTGGTGGTGTCCCGCGCGCTCTCTCTGCGCATGCGCAAGACAGAAAAACATGGCGGCGCCCTGCAACGGGAGCCAACGGGAGTCCTCGCAACGCGACCGCGTCCCCGGCAACTGGCCGCAGGCGTCCCCGGCAACCGGCCGCATCTGAGGAGAGCGCGCTGAGCGAGCACATGCCCTCACACCTCCCCGCGAACGGCCGCATCTAATCCCAACCGCCGCACAGTGAGTACCCAGAGGGGGGGGGGTGGGCGCAAACAGATGGGGGACCTGGTACATCGGGAAGAACCTTCAAAACACGAATCCACGGAATGTTAGTCCTGCCGCCGAAGTCCTGTACGGGGGGATTTCCACATCCCATCAGAAAACAACTGCAGCGGTAAAAAGTTGGACGTTCTGATGGTGCGTGGGCTATTCAATTAATATAAATGAAGAAAATAAAAATAGAGAAGAAAAGAAGAGAAGCGTACATTGAAAATGCAATACACTTAATATTATGATTACTGCCCTTTCATTAATACTGCTGCGGCAGAGTTTATTCGAGCATTTGCCCGTTCTCTGCCGCAGCAGTAACCTGGCGCGCGCCGGAGGGTGCCGGGCGCGCGTCGAAGCAGCGGAAGAGCGCCCTCCGATCGGGGCGCTCTCCCTACCGCTGCCGGGTCCGCCGGGTCCCCCGGAACCCCCTGCCGCCGTCCCGCGATCGCGGGACACCAGGGCTCCCTCGGGGAGCCCTGGACGCGCGTGCAGGGGGCGCTGACACCCGATGACGCGTGACCGCGCATCGGTGATGCGCGGCACGCCGAGGGAGTGGGGCTAGCAAGCCGGGGCATCCCCCGGCTTGCGGAACTAGCCCTGCTCGATTTAAACGTGTCGGCAGTGTAAGTGCACTTAGCTTGGTTAGAATCATTCTCTCTAGGATAGTAAATAACGAATCTTGTTTTTCTTATGTAGCCCCCTGTAAACAGAACGGGCTACTTATCCTTCTACTACTGGAGTAAGCCCTGGTAAGGGCAGGCACCAGTAGTGACCATGGGTTTTCCCCCCTCACCAAGCCCCGCCTATGTGGTAGAGGCAGGCCCCTGAGCTCTGTGCAGGCTAGACAGAGGGGAGGTCCTGCTGACATCATAGGGGGCGGGGCTGAGTCTATTTAGTGGGCTGTCCTGTGTGTGTGTGAGGTTCATTCTGTGTGTCAGTTCTGTGAGAACGGTTGGAGGTTCAGTTCTGCATGGAGTGGAGTCTGGTCTGTCAGGCCTGTGAGAGATTGGAGTCTCTGGAGATCAGTGTGTCTGCTCCACCAGAGAAAGGAGAGATGACCCTGTGACAGCTGCAAAGGGTAGCTGGTCAGTCTGGGAGCATCAGATGGGAGCTGAGGAGAGTGTGCGGTCTGAATTGCTGTAGGACAGAGAGGAACAGGACAGACCTTTATAGAGGTGGACCAATGCCCTCACCCTGCTCAGGGGGTGAGGGGCAGGAGATCTAGCCTCACCCACAGGGCCTACCCTGGTGGAGAAAGAGGCAGGGGTATTGAGGCCCCATCCAGACCATCCTGTCTGGAGACATTACTGGAGGGAAGGAGAGGAGGAATATCAATATATCTGAACTGCTGCTACTGAGTGCTGCTGTTGTGATCAGAGACAATAAAGAGACATTGCGGTTTTACATCAGACTTTGTGTGTATTCTGGAACATTCACCCTGGGACCAGGGTAACTTCTCTATAAGGGTCCTACCCGCTGACGAAGCCATATGCAGTTCTCAAGGGCTGGGCGAAACGCGTAGAGTGGTGTTTTGGACTAGTGGGCGATCCCTTGTTTCCCTATCCTCAGAGCCGTGACGTCACACGCACAGAAGGAAGCTCAGAAAGAAGCTGGGATCTCAAAGTGCAGGCGAAGGAGCTCCGGAGTACCAAGGGGAGCTGCGGTGAGAGCTGCGGTGAACTCAGTTTATACACATTTATTGTGTCAAACGCTTGATTGATTTTAGCACATTGTAAGTGCACATTTTATATACCCATTTTTTATAAAGTATTTTATACATCAGATCGCGCTATGTATTGCTGTCTTTCTCTCTCATATATACCATCACCATGCTGACGAGACGAGCCTAGAGGGAGTTCCACAGATGGGTAGCAGCCCTATCTGCAAAACGCATTTATATCATTAACATCTTGTGAGTAGGCATACCATCAGAGCCAAGATTGCATCTCATCATATATCTCTTTACCAATACATCTGCACTTAAATTTTGCATTATTTCTTCTTATGTTTCCCTTATGTGCTCATCGTGGATTGTCTGAGATTGGGGGGGGGTGGGAACATGGGTTACACTTACATATTAATTAATATTAATGGAATAGTCCACGCGCCATCAGAACATCCAACTTGTTACCGCTACTGTTGATATGTGAACACTCAGCTACAGGTACGTGGCACAAGGCATGGGGATGGTAATGAAAACGGATCCTGGTAAAATGATTAGGGAAGATCACAAAGAAATTGTGACTGAATTTGTGTCAAGAATATCATAATTGGGGGATTCAATTAAATTAAGCGAATGTTCAGCCCCCACAGTACAGGATGCTGAGAGTTGTATTTTGCAAGCCAAATAAATATTGCTAAAGAAGTCACCGCCGGTAAAGGTTTTTTCCTTCTCAGAGCAATAGGCGTTAGGTGGGGCCACAGGGTTGATACGTATTGCTTTTGTACATAGAGGAAGAGATCATTTCTGAAGAAGAAAAGGGAGAGGAGGTTATCGGGGAAGCATGGCACAAAGAGGTAGTTTGTCCCAAGGAGATACAGAGAATATGCAAATTGTGTATGTCCCCCCAAAACGAACAAAGAACAAATTATAATAATAACAATCAGGAGGGTCCGTTTTAAGAGACATGTGTAGAGGTATAACCAGGGAGACATGTTTGGCGAAAATAAACATTGGCTTTATTCAGCCCGTAGCTTTAAGCAATACAGTTTATGGAAGCAGGCAAATAAACAAAAATCATATCCCTTTGTAAGAGCTAACTCACTTTCCCAGTCCCTATCTGCAGGGCTGGCAGGATAGGCCTTTTTCCAACTTATGACACCAAACTCCAAAGAGGTACCTGTAAGCAGGGGACTCTTTATGTCAGTCTCTTGGTTGTTTTCATTTGAGATCACCCGCTGGCAGGTTCTAGGGTCTGCTGCACCCTGGATGAAGAGGGTCTGGTTTCAGGGTGTCTTGCAGGCAACACAGTCCTCCTGTGCTCAAGACAACTGTTCCTGTGAGTCTCTTGCTGGCAACACAGTTCCTCTGTGTCCAAGAAATCTCCCCTGCAGTTCAAGCAGGAACGTATATAATGAGCTAGTTGGAGACTGGTTAATTGTCTGTAGCCTCAATTAACCAGCTCCCTGCTGATTCCTCAGACCAATACAGGCTTTCTATTGAAGCCCTTTTAGACAGGGGCTCTGCCCTGTCACATGCCCCAAGACATATTCAGATATTATGTGCAGGAGGTACATTTGAAGACACAATGCCCTGCCTACTGGGAGGATGGACAGAAACTAAGAAAGGGAAGGGAGAATGGCATTCAACAGCAGTCGCAAAATACACAAGGGAAAGTAGTGAAAGCCAGTATAGGTTTGCTTTCACCTTCCACAATCAGAAATATCTGTTGCAGGTGTTACCACGAGGATATTACTCCTCATCTGCTTATTTCCATAAGGCAGTCAAAAGTGCTGGAACAACTGGGTCATGGAAATAAAATATTACAGTATATTGATTATTTATTGATTCAAACTAAGACCTCTGAAGAACATTTGGGTGTTCTCATGGATGTGTGTGCAGCTTTGCATGCTGTGGGTTTATAGCTAAACACAAAAAAGGTTCAATTGATGCAGGATCAGGAAGCCTTCCTAGGGGTAGCTATATCACCCACAGGCAAGAAACAAAGGCAAAAGAGAATTTAAACTTTGCTTGAACTTCCACACCCAATAAATATTTATGGTTTATGGAAATCTTTGGGATTGGTAAATTTCAGACAGTGTTCATAGAAGATGTGACAGGCAAACCCAAACCTCTTTATGACCTTTTAAAGGGGGCTAATGTTGATCCTATAAAATGGACAAATAAGACACAAATAGCATGGGAAACTTTAAAAACAGATCTAGCAAAAGCACCAGCCTTAGCGGCATCTATTGGATACCTTCCATACATTATTCAATGTCATGCTGGTGGTGATTCAATATCTGCTGTGCTAATGCAGAGATATGGAACTGACCTACACATACTGGGATACTTCTCAAAGGTTATGTCACCAGTGGAAAAAGGAATGTACGAATGTGTGAAACAATTAATGGTGCTCTCCTGGACAGTAAAGGCTACAGAACATATTATCGGGTTCGGAAAAATCATTTTACAAACCCCACACATGCCTTTAAAATTGCTATTAAAACAAACAGATGTAGCAGTAAATTCACAAATAACTGCACAATGGCTGACTAAGTTAGAGGGTAAAGATATTCAGGTTGAAATGAGTGCCAAATATATTTTACACCAGTTGATGCAATATTCAGGAACGACAAAAGACTGTTGCCTCAAAATACAAATTGAGGCTGTCTCCCCCTTTTCCATGATAAAACAGGTGTTCCCTATGTTTATGTAGATGGGGCTAGATATTTCCAGGACGATTACTATCATTTAGGACTTACTTTATACCGAGCTCAGGAGGGTGTGATTTTAAAATACCGTTTGCCCAGCCATATGTTTTCACAAAGAGCGGTCCAAGAGGCAACATTGGGATATTATGGTCCTGTGAATATAGTCAGTGATAGCTCTTATGTGGTCAGAGCACTCACTGCCTACCTCCCTGTTTGGCAATAACGAGGGATGGTAGCTTCACAAGGAAAATCACTGCAACACCATCAAATTTTTAACACACATTTTTATGACGGTAAAAAGACTCCCGGTAGGGTGTCTTTGTTAAAGGTAAAAGCGCATTAAAGGGATGGTACAGGAAAATACACGGCAGGGAATAAGATTGGTGACCAGGCAGCTAGAGAAGCAGCCCTGGTTGGAATTCCTCTATTCCCAGAAGAACAAATAATGATAGCTGCATTCAAACAAAAACTTGTTGTTAAAAAGGATCCTATTGACTATATAATTATACAACAAAAAGAGGATAAAGATTTTAATAGGACACAGCTAGAAACACATTTAGAATCAGGAGTTAAAGAAAGAAATATCAAAGTAAAACGTATCCCCTACATACCTAGGAAATTATTTCAGGAGCTTCTACACTTAAATCACACTACAATGGTACAACTAGTGGGTAAAGTATTGGAGGAATATGCCAGAAGAAAGTTTTACTCACCAGATTTAACAAAGATATGTGAAGAAAGTCTCCCAATGCTTAACTTGTGCTCAACACAACCCTCAACCAAAGGGATAGGGTCCTATCCTACAGAGAGGACCTCTGCCGACTGCAAAAGAGGGTTTCCACTAGTGTTTAGTGGTAGTGGATATTGTCTCCAAGTGGGTTGAGGTGATTCCTTTATGATCAAATACAGCCTTGGTAACCGCCTCTGCACTCTGGAAAAATATTTTCGCACATTGGGGTTTTTCAAGCTTTTTGGAACCTGACAATGGATTGCATTTTATAGGCGAAGATATGAAACACCTTTGTGACCTGCTGGGGATCCTGCAAAGATTTCACGTTCTTTACAATCCTCAATCAACAGGGATTGTTGAACAGATGAATAGAACATTGAAAAACAGAGTGACTAATATACCGGTCTCCCATGGAAAAGATTAGGTACAGTACATCATTTACCTGCAGTATTGATGTCTATAGGAGCAACCCCCAATAGAAAAACAGGATTGACTTCTTATGAGTTAATGATGGAAGAGTCATGCCACTACATTTTACCAATGAAACCTATGTTCCTGGTCCCACTAAATTAGAAGCGGAAGATTCACAATGGTTAGCAATTTTATAGTATAATTTGGCACAACATTTTGCATTTTGCAGCATCTAATATGGCTCCTCGAGAAGGATCCATGGGGAAATTGGACAAGCCTCCTTAACCAAATACTGCTTCCAAATGTATGCCTGGTATGCAAGTTATGGTTAAGAACTTTCGCAAGACAGGTCCATGGGAAGCAGGGTGGGAGGGCCCTTATATCATTCTCCAAAAGATAGGATAGACCGTGTTACAAATTCAAAGATTTGACCGCAAAAAGCATACTAACCATCAATTGGTTCATATAGATCAATGCAAACTTGTTTTCTCTAAAATCCAGAAAGCAGAATAAAGCAATATGGTCAACAGATACTGCTTGTTTTTCTGTTTTCATCAGATGTTGTCATATTTGAAGGTTCGGATACCAGTGGTTGGATGGAACTTCTATCCCTTTGGAAGAGGAACACAGCCGGATAAAAGAACACTTGCCCCGCCACATATAAAAGTTTTTGACACATCAATTTCTGCTCTTGTTAGGATTAATAATAATTCTGATAATTATTACATCTATTCTAAAGGCTCGTATGGTATCCCTTAAGGCAGATATACTGTACAATATGCAGGAGATTCTATTGAGTTTATTAAAGCACATATAGGAAAATCATTATAAGTGTCACAAGTATAAGATTGTGACAAAGGGGGAATTGATAGAAAATATACAGACAAAATGGTTCCTAAAGTTTGCATAACAAACTAGGGTTCAAGTAAATTGCTAAAGTGACAGAATACACATACAGTATAAACACCAGATGTTGCTTATCAGACAGGATGTGGCCCCGCTTGCAAAGTGGAAACTATTATTGTACTATTTTTCCTTATATTATTGCTACTATAATCTATATAATGAAGTGATTCACCAATTTTTATTTGTATTCTGATGCTTGCTACATGAACATGTACAGTATATTACAGTGTTGTAAATGCTGCTGCACACTGACTGAAGAATAAAGATTATTCTGAACTGAAGAAACGAGTTGTGTCTACTCTGATATTGGAAAGAAGCATACTTTTTTATGGCATTAGGTTGGATCTTTCCAGAAGACATGCCACATTAGGTTATTCTCTGTATGGAGGCATGGGCAGTTCCTTATCAGATATGACATCAGTTTTAAAGTTGAAGCACCTTATCTGGTAATAGAATTAGATCGCAAAAGCTGGCTAAGGGATATTATCTGGATACATATCTAGCACAGAGGGATTACACAGGAGGAGGGCAAATGGATTACACTTGAAGGATGTGAGAGGGTTAACACTGAGATGCAGGAGAGAAGCTTCAACATCATGATACTAAAATCAAATACAAAAATTCCACTCAGAAACAGAAAACTATGCAACCATCTTTGAGGATAATATTACTTATTTGAACATCACTGCCATTTTGTACTATTTTTGTATGTGAGTATTTTTCTTCAAAATAAATGTTTCTTTTTATGTACTGAGACCAGAATGCGGAGTACTGCGGTGCTGGGTTAATCGATCCAAAGAGAAATAAGGACATTTTACAACTTCCTTTCAGGATACTTCCAGTGGTCTTTATGGACTGGAAAAGTTCTGGATTTTTTATTTGTGCCCAGAATCTTGTCTAAAATACTGTATTTAACTCCTCCTTTTGTTCCTCTATGATTACATTTACAAATATCCCTTTGATTAATTTAGCAATTGTTACCACATAAAACTGCTTTGATCTTCCTTATATTCACCCTCATCAGACAATGAAAGGTACTGTTCTGAGGCATACTGTAGAGTTATTCCGAATCCCTGGCAGATAAGTCTGAATCCAATTCAACCGATTGGTCAGTCTGGATTGATAGTTTAAATCTTCTATGGTAGAATTAGGGCTAAGTGAAGAAAACAGCCATTCAAATGGGGCTTCCTCTTAGGTTATCTTTCTTATTCATATTTGACATATTTGACATTTTCTCCAGGAATTAGACGTGGGGACTGGGACAATGAATTGTTGAAAATTGAATCAAGGTGGATCTATATCTTGGGAACATTGAACCCACGGGGTTTAAATGAGGGCTTTGTTTTCAGCCCCTTCATATGAATGCAATAAACCACCACTACCCCCCGGAAGGGATATAAGTATGGAAAAAACTCCCATATATACAGTAATACATCTAATGTAATATATGTTTCACATTAGAGCAGCCGCTCATACCTACATTCATGAATATACAATATGATTAAAATCAAGTACAAACAAAATGATGAAAAAATGACCAAGTGTGTTTTAATATTTTCTTTTTATTTAAATTTATTATTTTCTTTCACATGTCACAATCAAATTGATGGACCACAGTGTATTTTAATAGGTATATTTCAAAACCTTAAGATATGCCTTATCACTACTAGTGACTAACCATCACATATTTCAATGAATATTAAATTTGACATAACATAGTACCCCATAGCCTATGTGAGCAATCAAGACATGAAAGCATCACATATACAAATATCACCAAAGCCACAGTTATTCAGTCCATGATACTCTTGCATCTAATCTGATACATTTGCAGCAGTTCAAGGACACATTGAATCAGGCAATGAGGCTGTTACATGTGTGCATACCATGATAAGTGCACTCCTAGAAGTGGGATATTATATCAGCCATGCACCAGTAATGAAGGGGTTAAGTGAATTAACAGCCAATTTCCACGTTGACTATATAAACCCACCTCACACGCAGGGACCTCCCCCTACGTGCCCTGAAGAAGCGTTTTATTACGTGAAACGCGCGCGTCGACAATTCCTCCCTGCACACGCGGGAAGTTTGTTTATTCAAACAGTACAGCCTCTGGATATTGATCCGCGTCAATGCATTTAGGCTTCCCCCGATGTGCATGTTCTTTCATCTAGGGATCGCGCTATATATTACTATTGCGGGACCCTCCATGCTCATAGGAGTCACTGCACAACTCACCTGATAGACAGGCAGGTCCTCGAACACATCGGCACTGATATAATCAGGATCAGTGCTGATGTAGGGGACACTGCGATCATCAGCTAGACCGGCTCCACACTTTACACTCTGTGCACACGATTGCTCTAACTCCTAATGAGGGGGGATGGGGTGATTCTGGGGCTCTGACCTCACTTTATTATTAACCCCCTGTGTACCCCACCTCAGTACTAGCCGTTGGTGCAGGCAAGTACCTGTATTTAAATTTTGCTGAGTAGCTTTTCAGCTGTCTATGTGCCTACATTAACCCATACAGTCAGCGCTACCATTACAATACCGACGCTACACTGTGGAGGTTGCTCATACATTAGCCTCCACCTATTGCGCTCTATCTGACCCTGTTATGATAAGGGTGATTACTCCTGAGTGCAAAGTAGTTTTGTGTGGCAGCTTAACATATATTGTGCCTAGACTGTAAGGGGTACTGCACAAACATTTAGAGTACAGCAGATATCACCATCACCCCACTTTCAGTATTAGAGGTGTTTTGGTGATTTTCTATAGCTGCTTTAAGCTCATTAATACCACACTATCGATCTCAGTTCTTGCCTAATAGTCTGCACCTAAGAGAACAAGCAAATTTTATCCCCAATAGAGATCTAGCCTTTATAGTGCTGGTGAATTTACACAGAAACCAGTGCAATCTCTAATCTGGGGGGGGGAGACATCTATAGGTCTAACTAAGCGCAGTACATGCCATTTCACTATGAGTGTATCTTTTTAGAGTGCATTATACGTCTAGATACACTCTATTAGAGACAGTCAATCCGGTGGGCTCTCTTTGGCTCCGTTCCTATATTTTAGGAGGCTATAATTCATACAGTAGCATCTGATCTCTAGTACCAATCAGGGATCATACCATATCCACCCACCTAAACTAGGGTGGGTCACTAAAGGATACAGTCACGTGCTGTTCTATACAGTATTTAATTACGTTTTAACACCCTATTTTTTATTCATAGTTATTAATAAAGTATTTTAAATTTATCACTATACACTTTGTTGTGAATGAGTGCTATAAGACTGGGTTCTTTTTCTTCAATAGATACTATCACGTCTCCATCCAGTCAGCACCTTACAGGTTAATTTACAGCAGTGCGGGTTTTCTTTACGTGTAGCACATAACATTTGGGTTATCTTGGCCCATTATCACCCGGCACGCGACAATACCATCCATTGATTTACACACTATGTCTGGTTTTCTATCAAATAAAACTGATTTTAATGAATGGCAGGTAGAGGCTGAACGAATGTTCTCATCAGATTACGTAGCTCCTGAAACCTCAAACACACCTAACATCAGTGACTTCTTTAGGGATCTGGACAAAGCTTATAAATCTCAGAGGAAAACCTGGTGGGAGATTTTTAGTTTTGAAAAATATTTGAAGGCAGAATTTATACCCAGGGGTCTGAGAGCGAACATCGCACCCGCATATGATATTATTGATGAGGACTTCACTAGATCTTGGGAGCTCGTACTTAATCAATGCTCTATTATGTTAATGGAGTTACTGGTCACCTATCAAAAGGACAAACTCATAAAGATAAATTCTGAACTTGACACTTTACTAACAAAAGTAGAAATATGGAAAACAAATGAAAAGTTCACTGACTTAGAGGGACGTCTTAAGAATAACATAGATAAATTTACAAGTGACCTAAAGGAACGTAAACATAAGAAATTT